>NC_048307.1:61127031-61140705 GCF_013100865.1 Trachemys scripta elegans | reverse complement strand
AGGTACAAGGTGCGAGGCGGCCCCTTACTGCATAGAGGGGTTGTACCTTGCTACGTAGAGGGGTTGCACCTCAATACGTCAGGAGTGATGTGTAACTTGTTTGTACTTGTGTATAAGAATGTGTCCCTGGGGTGGTGTCTTTGTCCAGCTGAGGGGGCAGTGGAAAGTCCCGACACTGAGCTGAGTCCATTGCCGAGCGGCACTTTCTAGCAGTATGCCCGGTAGACTAAGTAATCTATGGGGAACTGAAATTGTGTCAGGGTCGCAATAAACCTGGCCAAGGGGCCTTTGTATCTTAGTAGACTCTGTGGTTATTGGGGATTCCCGTCGGGTCTGCTGTGTCAGCTATCTGCGCAGAGCTGGGGCAGCACACAGAGGGAACACACGCACGCAGCCAAGTGATATCAACAGGAGAAAGCAGAAGCGCCACACCGGTAGCCTCTCACAACAGCCCACACAACCAACCCCATGAGCAAACACTCAAATATCTATGCTAGCAAATGTGAGTACAATAGATAAAAGAGCTGTATATGGGTAACTACCTGATTTGTGGACACAACCAATGTACTCATCTAAGTTGTCATTTGCATCCCCAATCAACAATAGGTGCAGTAATTTTAAAATTTTCATTCCTTAATTAGGACTTGTCTACACAAAAAAGTTGTACTGCTTTAACTATACCCACACAGTTCTTCCCCTGGCCAGTGTGGGTGCAGTTATACTGGTATAGCTTCAGGGCCAGTGCAAGGAAGTTTCGCACCCTAGGCGAAACTTCCACCTTGCGCCAGCACCCCTCCCCACCCAGCTAACCCCCCCCGCCCGGGGAGCCCTAGGCAGCCACTAGTTCGCCTAGTGGTTGCACCAGCCCTGTATAGCTTATCCCCATACTATCAGTTAAAAAAAATATGTCTAACCACCATAATTATACCAGTACAAAAGTTCTGGGTTGACCAGGCCTCTGTGAATGCCTATGTTCAAGAAAAATTAAGAACTTCTGCACCCTACCCCCATATCTGCCAATGAATGACTTGCTGAAAGCCAAATAACAAAACTCTGCATTTTTATTTGATTTCTGTAAAAAGGAGGTGATACTCAACTTACAGGTGTGTTGCAAGGTTTAATTTGCATTTGTAAAATACTTTGAAAGCATTGGATGAAAGATGCTACAGAAGTGCAAAATACTATATTGTTGTTGTCCATGCTGCCCATCCCTCTCAGCAATGGAAAACAAATCTTTTTCACAAGGCTTTGTGCCTTGCTGCCCCGGCACATCTGGAAAGCCGGAAAGGCAAAAAAAGAAAACTCTGTAAAACTAATTTCCATTTATTTTACTGCTGAATGTATGGTTTGAGGATATATTTTTTTTTTTTTAAATCAACTAACAGATTTTAAAGGAATCTCCATGTCTGTGATTCTCAGTAGTGTGCAAGCTCAGGCATTTACTTGATAAATTGGGAACAAAACATCTCAAAATTGAAATTGATGTACAGTCCTAGGATTAAAAGTGATTCAAGCAAAATGGGCAGTTCTTTGCCACCTCACATCATCATTATCTGTGATAAGATTAGCCATTCTTATCACAGATACTGCATGTTTATGACCATAAAGTTTAAAGCTACAACTACTACTACATTATTCTTCACATGTAAGACAATTCTTTTGGACTTCTAAATGATTAGGAGTGCCATGAACAAAAATAATGGTTATATCTATTTATTTTTCACAGTAATTCAAAGAAAGCACAACACATTTAAACTGAAAATACAGAAGCCTAATGAGAAAGGCAAATTTCAGGGTTAAAGAATGGCTAGTTTTAAACTTTTAAAGAAAAGCATGTGCTTTATTATTGAGAAAATGGAAAGACCAAACTGTATTTTTAAAGCACTAATTTTGTTCTCACTGTTTCTGGGGTCACAGAAGCACTTGCATACCGTGATTTGCCTGGCTATGGCACTTGGAGTATTACATGCGTAATGTTCATGTTTTGTTTTAGTCCTTTAGTACTACAATACCACCAAGTACTTACCACTGTTAGTTCTTTACCAGCTGCTTTCCGGAAGGCTTTGGTCCATCTGACCTTTCTGGGATTTCGTTTCTTTTTAAAGTTTTTGTGGCATTTTGATCTGCAGAATCTAAAGACCTAAAGAAAGATTAAATACAAATAGAAAAAAAGTCCATAATCAAATGACGTTATTGCCCACCCCATCCAAAATAACTCTGATGAACATTTAATGTATCACTAGATCATGTAAATCAGTACAGAAAGATACTGCACAGGATAAATAATACAAGTCTCAGTGTATCTTCTGTAATGATGGTATTATTCAAATTAGTAGTTTGAGAGAGTTTTAGATCATTATTTTTACTTTGTTTTACTTTACAAAGTCACGTTACTCTGTTTTCACAATATCTTCAGTTACAGTCTGCTGGGAACATGCACGCATCTATATGGCAATTACCTTTAAACAAACTGATGGTCAAAGAACTGCATGGTACAGGATTATTGAATTACCACATGCAAAAATAACTACAAAACCTTAAAACTGTTCTGTGAATTTTCTATACCTGTCACCTAGTCCTAGAGCTAGTGCTTTCTTTACAGGATAAGCTTCTAACTGCACATAAAAATAGTCAAGTTTTGCAAGGTACAGAGAAAAGATACTAAACAACTACTTTTTAGAACTTAATTTCAACTTTAAGGCCCCAATTCAGCAAGGCACCTAAGCACATGCCTAAATTCTAATAGTTTCCGTTGAACTTAAACAGCCACTAAATTTCAAAACTGTATTTAAGCACACGCTTAAGTGCTTTGCTGAATCAGGGCCTAAATGTGTCAAGCATTTTTAGTCCAACACTGGTCTTTACAATGGAGCAAATGCTGATATTTACATTTTGCCACATAAGTAATTTGAATTTTGGTTGGGCAGAAAAGATTGTGCCTTAATTAATATTGGACAACATCTAGAATAGGAACAAGGGGACTCCTGATGAGAGCTAACAGGTATAATTGTAGCATAGGCAGTGACAGCAGGGCTTAGCCATGCCTAGCATTAACATCCTAAACCCTGCGAGTATGTATCCGGCCAAGCCAGTGGTTTTCAACCTGTCGTCTGCGCACCGCTGGGGGTCCGCAGACTATGTCTAGGATTTCAAAGCAGTCCGCATCTCCCTTTGAAAATGTTTAGGGGTCTGCAAAAAGGTTGAAAACCGCAGGTCTAAGCGATGCCACCGCTGCCTGCGCTACGTCGCTCTGTAGACTCCTGGCAGCTCTCCTAGAACTAGGGCTGGTATGCCCGTGTGAACTGGGAACAACACCCCCAAAGCACCGCGCCCTCAGCACACGGCAGCCGGGCGGGAGCGGACGGGGATCTGCGGGGCCAGGCGCCAGCCCAGGCTGCGTTTTAACGCGCTGGAGCAGAGCCGGTCCTTAGACGGGCCTGCCCCCGCCCCAGGCTATATGGGCCCCAACGCAGCCCCGGCTTGGACCAACCCCGTGTGGGGATGCGGCGGCGCCCGGGCCCCTCGAGACCCGCTCGGCAGGACCCCTCCCGGGCCGCGCCGTGCCGCGCCTCCCGACCCGACCTTGCAGTCGTTCCGCACGAACATGAGCCCGTGTCCCGGGTAGATGGGCCCGGAGCAGAAGTAACATTTCTCGATGCGCATCTTGCTGCCGACTGAACCCTCCCGGCACCCAGCCGCCTGGCCACGCCGTGCTGCGCAGGAAGTGACCGAACACACCTGACCGGAAGTGCAGCTTAATGCTCCCTTCCGGATAGAGCGTCTCCTCCAGGAGGAAGAGCGACGTGAACTGCTCACAGCGCCCCCTGCTGCTTGTTCATGAGCAAGGCAGCCAGCTGGGCCTCGCTCGGCCCCTGGGGCCCCCAGTGGCTCAACCCAGTGTCCACAGGAGCCAATTATCAATCAGCAAAGGAAAATCAAAGGGTATTAAAGATACAGCAGAGGTTCTTGTGATTATTTTTTTTTAATTAATTTTCATAAACAAATACAAAAAGGGCAAAGGACAATTGAGGAGAAAAGACATGAGGGAAAAGCAGCAAGTTCTGGTGGAATGGAAATCTGGCATTATCTGAGCCAGTTCAGCATTTCTTTGTCCAAATGTATCAAGAAACAGGGTCCAACTTTCTTTTAATTCACATAATTGCTCTCTGCGTCAATGAAAAGGGTGTTCTTTTTTAAATAATTAAATGGTTAATTTTTACAACTGTTTGAGATAAATAAAAATATAGTTGAATGGCATAAAAATACAACAAAATGTTGATTTTGGGACAGAAACTATCTTCTGCTCTGTGTTTATCCAGCACCTAGCATGATGGCACCCCAGTCTTGGCTGGTCCCTTGCCATTACTGTAATTAAGATGATTGATAAAGCCTAACTAGCCCCATTGACATGCATACTTAGGATCAGGGCATAAACAAAAGTTTAAAACAATCAGCTGAAGTTTTAAAAATTAAACAACATAAAACAACTAAGATGCTGTTTCAGCTTCATAAACATCTGAGAAAATGTTATACAAAAGATTTTAACGGTTTAACAAAATGTAAAACTAAAATCTCATTAGTTTTAAGAAATCAAGGCCCCCAATTCTGTAAGTTGCTGTCCTTTAGGTCTGTTCAGGCCTTTCTTGAAATCAGTAGGACTCCAAACAGCTACAGGAGTTAGCACAATTCATAATACCACAGAATCTGCACAAGTAGAGGAGATAGTCCTTCACCAACCCTGAGCAGATTAGTAGGAAAAAGTAATAAGGTTCCAAACTATATTGCTTTATTTTATGGAGCCACTCCATAAACTACAGGCATTTCAATGGTGTGGTCCTTTCCTCCTGCAGATCCCAGGAAATCCACTGGATTTTTGGGATGGAGATGTGGCTTATTCTATGGGGGGGGGGGGAGTAGAAGGTGGAAAGACCTTGCCTTGCTCCTTGAATGATCTGAAGTAGCTCCACAGGGAGACCCTCATGGAGTTTTTTTCTCCCACCCCAGGATAACCTACTATAGGAGGGATTACTCTACAAACATGGTAATTTCCACTGGGGCAAAGTGAAGTGCTGCATATGATTTGAGCCCCTTTGGTAACTGATTGTAAGGTCTGTCATTCAGTTCTGACTCAAATATACTTTTGTGTCTCTCACAAGTTGCTGTGTTGTGCCTGCTAGTTACTGTAAGCTATTGACAACAAAAATAATGATTTATGAGGTGGTAAGGACACTTTATTGTCGTTTATACTCAGTTGTATCGAATTTAGAGTAATTATACATAACTGTAAACCAGGGGTCGGCAACCTTTGGCACGCAGCTCGCCTGGGTAAGCACCCTGGTGGGCCGGGCTGGTTTGTTTACCTGCCGCGTCCGCAGGTGCCGCCGATCGCGGCTCCCACTGGCCGCGGTTTGCAGCTCCAGGGTAATGAGGGCAGCAGGAAGCGGCACGGGCCGAGGAATGTGCTGGCCGCCGCTTCCCACCACCCCCATTGGCCTGGGACGGCGAACCACGGCCAGTGGGAGCCGCGATTGGCCGAACCTGCAGACACGGCAGGTAAACAAACCAGCCCAGCCCACCAGGCGAGTTGCGTGCCAAAGGTTGCCGACCCCTGCTGTAAACCATGGAGGAGTCAGTGACCCATAATATAGCCAACAATAATTAAGAGTTACTGCAATCCAAGTGAAAACTTTTGGGTGAAATAAACAAGCCCCTCTCAGGACAGTATCTTAATTGGATTCCTGATACTACAAGTATAACAAAAGTTTACCTTCTTTTGCAAGAGATGCCATTACACTATATGTCTGGTGGGAGAAGAACTCACTAACCAGGACTTACCCATAAAAGAGGAAATAAATTGCTTCTGTAATAGAAAAATATATCAACAAATATATAAACAAAGTTCACTTCATTTACATATCCAACAAATAGCATTCATGAAGTTAAAAGCAAACAAATTTAAAACACAACCTTCCCAGAGTTGAATCTTACAAAGAAGAGATTGTGTGCAGGAATTTTATAATAGCCCTTTAATTAGTTTCAAAATCCCTTCTGTTGCAGAAGCCATGAGACTCCTTACAGAACAGCAGTCTATCCAAGTAACCTGGCTTGTATGTTTGTATGTAGTTATTAAAAGCAGTTATTTGGGACCCAGTTTTCCTCATACTCTTAATGTTGTGTAAAAGACAATGTGCAAAGACACAACAATGATCTAACTTCTCACAGGCCACATACTGCAACATAGTCCAACCGAACTGCCCCTCCTAACCACACACAGCAACGTAGTCCAGACAAGTAGGCCCTGCTTGAAGGCTCCAACAAGCTAAAGGAACACCACAAGGAAATATACTCTTTAAATAGGAATGTAAACAAATATTTGAAAGTGAAATGGTAAAGCAAATAGGGTGCCTCCTCCTGAATGTTAATGGCTGATTCTGCACAGGAGAGTTGATCGAATACTGCTTCAGCAGTGGTCAATGCCATATTGGAGGGGAAACAGTAAAGATTGTCTTCCCTTTGGAGGGCATAAGCCTCTTTACTATATGAAACACTTCCTCCCCTTCATCCCACTGAAATAACTGTGCTCCGGGACAGATTTGCTCTGGCAAAGCAATTGTGGAGATTGTCACAGTTCATGAAAACTGCATCTTATTTCCCTCATGGACCCACAAGGGCACCCACTTCTAGGCTCTTAGCTGTCAGTGCTCTTGGGTGGAGAATTGCATTGCACTCCCTCACTTGCCAGGCCGCACAGTTTCCTGCCCACACTCTGAGTTCCCCTGGAGGCCAGACAGCCTAAATGTTGCTTTCTCTCCAGAGGCTATAAACCGTATAGTTGCCCACAGTTTTAAATTACCACACAGCTCTGATGCCCCAATCTACTCAGGTCAATATTAGATTATATTATTATTGTTGCATTCTTGTTTCTCTCTCTTATGTAATAAAATGTAGCATATTATTAGTCTTTATGTATATTTCCTGCATATTCCAACCTCCTTAACCATACAGGAGCTGAGATGTGTTTAATCAGTAAGGATCCATCCTGCTACTTTAGCCTTACACCCTGTACATACTGTACTGGTAGTATTCAGGAGCTGTAGTTTGGGATGTCACTGTAGCATTCAGGATCTATAATCTGGGATGTCACTGCTTCAGAAGGAAGTCATCTGGGCTTGTGTACAGTCTGCCCAGATGAACCAGCAAACCTTGGTTGCAGTTAATCACAATAGATCCAGAGACCGAAGATTTTCTCATACCAGTGAATCTGTTTCCTATAGGAGATCACAATCAGAAGTATGTGTTGGTACTGACTGTAACTACAACATAGCTCAGGGGAGTACCACACTGTTTGGCATAAAAACAAGTGGTAGTAACCTACACATGTCATACAGTCTACACCTGCCACAAACTATATGGGAGCCAGATGACTGTGCACCACAATGACAAGAACTGTCAAGGACATTGTCCCCAACTGCAAATCTGCTCTGGTGTTTAAAAACGCTACCTTTGGGGGGTGGAGGGTCACCATTAGCTTGGCGAGTAAGTCCAATTGCTATCAACACGTCTTATTTTGCACCCAAGGTTTATTAGCCCAAAAATGAGACATCGGGGCAAAAGGATTTTGTTTTCATCCAAGTGGTAGTTGGACTGTATATGTAATCTCAGACCCCAAAGCCTGCTTCAAATCTATGAGAGAGCTCCACCTGGTGGCCAACTGAAGCAGTAACTTCTAAATCATTAAAAAAAAACCCACAAACAAACAAAAACCCCTTCATGCACTGTCTAGTGCAGTGGTTTTCAAACTGTGGGTCGTGACCCAGTACCAGCCAATGGGAGCTGGTGGAGGCGGTGAGCCACGCAAAGCCGCTTGTGCACCTCCACCGAGCCAGACCTGTTGCTGGCTGCTTCTGGGGTGCAGTGTGGTCCACGGTGCCAGGACAGGCAGGAAGCCTACCTTAGCACTTCCACTGCACCGCTGACCAGGAGCCGCCCGAGGTAAGCCCACGCCCCAATCCTGTACCCCAGCTCGGAGCCCCCCCAAACCCAAAGCCTCTTCCTGCCCCCCAAACCCCTCATTCCCAGCCCCACCTGGGCCTGCACCCCCAGCCCAGAGCCCTGACCCCCTCCTGCATCCCAACCCTCTGCCCCAGCCCTGAGCCCCTCCCACACCCCAAACCCCTCCTTTCCAGCTCCGTTGGGTCACAGGCATAAACAATTTTCTTGGGTCGCCACTGGCCTAGTGTTCACAAGAGCAGGAAAATGCAAAGGAACATGTAGTGCAGGGGTTGGCAACCTTTGGCATGCAGCTCGCCAGGGTAAGCACCCTGGCGGGCCGGGCTGGTTTGTTTACCTGCTGCGTCCGCAGGTTCGGTCGATCACGGCTCCCACTGGCTGCGGTTCGCCGTCCCAGGCCAATGCGGGTGGTGGGAAGCGGCAGCCAGCACATCCCTCAGCCCGTGCCGCTTCTCGCAGCCCCCATTGGCCTGGAGCGGCGAACCGCAGCCAGTGGGAGCTGCGATCGGCCGAACCTGCGGACGCTGCAGGTAAACAAACCGACCCAGCCCGCCAGGGTGCTTACCCTGGCGAGCCACATGCCAAAGGTTGCTGACCCCTGATGTAGTCTATTTACCCACTGATCATGCCTACTGTCAGCATCATGCTCATGATTTTAATCCATTGTGTGAGAGGCTGACAACCACTCTCCTGCCTGTCCTCCCCATAGAGAATCGTTTTGATAAAAGTTGGGAGCAGCTCAGGCTTCTACAGACAGGACTAGTCCCCAAGGAATGGGGTTGGGTGGAAAATCATTATATGGTGCTGTCCCTTTAAAAATAAGCTTTGTCCTCACTTTTTCACATGGTTGACCCTTATTTCCTTGAAACATAGCTGGGCGCCCTAGAATGGAGCAGGACTAGGAAATAAGCTTATGTTTGACAACCTCTGGGCTCTCACTGTGTTTGCAAAATTATGTTTTAAATGTGAAAAATTTTGAGTAAGATAGAAAATGCCCCCAAATGCCAAAATTCAGTATAATGACAAGTGAGGGAGTGCACATAGTACTTAGAGTCAGGGCCCAAGAGTCACAATTATGGCGTTACACTTTTAAATCTACCATTGATTCACTCTGTAACTTCAAGTAAATCACTTCTCTGTGCTTAATTCCCCCTCCCCCCCATCTGTAATAGGGTTACCATATTTCAGCAAGCAAAAAAGAGGACGGGACGCCCCTGTCCTGCCCTAGCCCCGCCCCTGTCCTGCCCTAGCCCCGCCCCCCTCAGAACCCCCAACCCTCCCCCCCGCGCTCTTTGTCCCCTGACTGCCCCCTCCTGGGACCCCTGCCCCTAACTGCCCCCCCAAGACTTCACCCCCTACCTAAGCCTCCCTGCTCCTTGTCCCCTGACTGCCCCCTCCTGAGACCCTCTCCCCAATCCTAACTGGCCACCTAGGACCCTACCCCCTACCTGTGCCCTGATTGCCCCAACCCTTATCCACACCCCCAGACAGAGCCCTGGGACTCCCACACCCCATCCAACCACTCCCCACCCCCTGACAGCCCCTCCCAGAACTCCCGACCCATCTAAACCCCTCTGCTCCCTGTCCCCTGACTGCTCCGATCCCTCTCCCCACCCCTGCCCCCTGACAGCCTCCCCCAAACTCCCAAACACCCACCCCCCGCTCCTTGTCCCCTGACTGCCCCCTCCTGGGACCCCTGCTCCTAACTGCCCTCCAGAACCCCACCCCCTATTTATGTACAGGCGTGACTACCTGCCCTTTCCTGGTTATTATACGCGGCCAGTCCGCATCCACATCCAGTAGTTAAAAAAAAAAAAAATAAACTAATAATTTAAATTGGAATTTCATCCATTAATAAGTATTTATTATATAGTTAAAACCATTCTATTGAAGGACAGATATTAAATAACACTAAATATGTTAATGTTCAAAACAATATTAAAAATTTGAAAATTTAGAGCATGGAAACCAAAATAGCTAAAATTTAGTTTTGGCAAGCCTCCCTGTGCATTGTCCCCTAACTGCCCCCTCCTAAGACCCCCCCCAAACTGCCCCCCAGGACCCTACCCCCTACCTGTACCCTGACTGCCCAAAACCTTACCCACACCTCCCAGAAAGCCCCCCCCCGAACTCCCGACCCCCCACCTTGACTGCCCCCTCCAGAACCTCCCTGCCCCTTCTCCTGCCCCCTGGCTCCCTTGTCGTTGGCCTTCGGTTCGCCTAAGGGCTCTCTGGGAGCTTGCTGAGTCTGAGCCGTTCTCCCGGCTCGCTGGGCAGCAGCGGGGGAGGAGCTCCAGCCTGCCGGAGGCGAATGCAGGGAGGGAGGGAGCGAGCTATGCTGCAGGGGGGAGGAGGGGGAAGTGGAGGAGGGACTCTCTCTCGCTGTCGGAGCCCCATGTAAGTAGCACCATCCGGCTGCCCTGTTAGCCGCGAGTGCTCTGCATGGGGGGGAGGGAGGGAAGTCCGGACATTAACAAATTCCCCCCGGAGGCTATTTTTAGTTAAAAAATCCGGACATGTCCGGGGGAATCCGGACGAATGGTAACCCTAATCTGTAAGAGCTCGGTGCTCTGTTGAACAACTGATATTTAAGCAGAATGCCCTGTTAACGTCAATGGTGAGTTCTGCTTTAAAGCTGATGGCACAATATGTTACTCTCTAAGGCAGAGGTGGGCAAACTATGGCCTGCGGGCCACATCCAGACCCTCCTGCCTGGCCCCTGAGCTCCTGGCTCACCCCCGGCCCCTTCCCTGCTGTTCCCCCTCCCCCGCCGCCTCAGCTCGCCCCCACCGCCGGCGCAATACTCTGGGCGGCAGAGCTGAAGCTCCTGGGGCAGCACAGCTGCAGAGCCGTGGTCTGACCCGGTGCTCTGTGCTGCGCAGTGGCATGGCTGGCTCCAGCCGGGCGGCACAGCTGCCTATCCTGGTGCTCTGGGCAGCACGGATGTAGCGCTGCCAGCCACCAGTGCTCCAGGCAGCGTGGTAAGGGGAAAGGGGAAAGCATAGAGGGCAGGGGAGTTCAGGGTGGTGGTCAGGGGGCGGGGATATGGATAGGGGCGGTCAGAGGGTGGGGAATGGGGACTTAAATGGGTGCAGGGGTCCCGGGGAGCTGTCAGGAGGGGAGGGGGTTGGATAAGAACAACATAAGAACGGCTGTACCAGGTCAGACCAAAGGTCCATCTAGCCCAGTATCCTGTCTACCGACAGTGGTCAATGCCAGGTGCCCCAGAAGGAGTGGACCAACAGGCAATGATCAAGTGATCTCTCTCCTACCATCCATCTCCATCCTCTGACAAACAGAGAATAGGGACACCATTCCTTACCCATCCTGGCTAATATCCATTAATGGACTTAACCACCATGAATTTATCCAGTTCTCTTTTAAACGCTGTTATAGTCCTAGCCTTCACAACCTCCTCAGGTAAGGAGTTCCACAAGTTGACTGTGCGCTGCGTGAAGAAGAACTTCCTTGTATTTGTTTTAAACCTGCTGCCTATTAATTTCATTTGGTGACCCCTAGTTCCTGTATTATGGGAATAAGTAAATAACTTTTCCTTATCCACTTTCTCCACATCACTCATGATTTTATATACCTCTATCATATTCCCCCTTAGTCTCCTCTTTTCCAAGCTGAAGAGTCCTAGCCTCTTTAATCTCTCCTCATATGGGACCCTTTCCAAACCCCTAATCATTTTAGTTGCCCTTTTCTGAACCTTTTCTAGTGCCTGTATATCTTTTTTTAGATGAGGCGACCACATCTGTACACAGTTTTCGAGATGTGAGCGTACCATCGATTTATATAAGGGCAATAATATATTCTCAGTCTTATTCTCTATCCCCTTTTAATGATCCCTAACATCCTGTTTGCTTTTTTGACCGCCTCTGCACACTGCGCGGACATCTTCAGAGAATGGATGGGGCGGAGGGGGACAGTCAGGGGCAGGGGTTCCCGGGGCAGTCAGGGGACAGGGAGAAGGGGTGGTTGGATGGGGTAGGGATCCCACGGGGGCAGTCAGGAATGAGAGGAGGGATTGGATGGGATGGCGGGGGGACAGTCAGGGTGGGAGTTTCGGGGGCGGTCACGGGACAGGGAGCAAGGCGGGATGGATGGGGCCACCCTCAGGCCAAAAAGTTTGCTCACCCGTGATCTAAGGTGTATATTACAACCTGGCCCAATCCCCCTTCTGGATGGTCACCAGTCTGTTGTAAGTGGCCCTAAATGCTGGGTCCCATTGCTTCTAAGACAGCTGGGTCTTGTGCTGAGTCTAGTCAGTGTCCCTAGCTCTGAGGCTCTAAGGCAGACTCCCTGGCTCAGGCCCCTTGGCTGAGCCCTTCCTTGATACATGGGACTCCACACTCCATCCACCTAAACCCTGGAACCAATGCCTCAGACCTCCCAAGGCCCCTGGTTGCTTACATACCCTCCCCCAGGACTCCACCTATGCTATGCTATTGCTTCTTGTTTAACTCCTTTGGGGCTAATGTGGCAGTAAGCAAGGAACACAGGCTTAGCAAAGGAATTCTTAGCCAGTGTCACTTTACCCTTAAAAAGCTCTTGAGAGTTACAGATGTTTGCTAAATAAGGTCCTGAGATGCATCCTACCTGAAGCTGATCTCACCCCCAGCTGTAAATCCAATCTCTTGTCAGCATTTCAGGAATATGCTATTGCCCCTCCACCTTTTAAAACCTGGCTGGGATGGAGTATGCGATGGCCTGGGCAGCTGGCACCTGGGCATCCCGCTGCATGATGCCATATGCCAGCAGTTGGGCCTTCACCTGTTGGCTGCCAAAACTGCAGCAGTGCTCCTCTTGGCAGCAGAGACTAACCAGGTCTGGGAAGCAGGATGGACCTGCCACCCAAGGGCCTCAGGGTTGCCAGAAGGGAGGGTAAGGTTAGGTGTGCTGGGGGGGGGTGGAGGGGAAGAGACAGGGTCAGGCTGTTGGGTGGGGAGACTCTGGGAGGGTGGAGTTGGGTGGGGAGGGCTCCCTTGAGGGTTCAAGGATTGGGCGGGGCAGGGCTCTAAGAGGGTGGGTGGAGGGGGGACACCTGAGAGGGGAAGAGGAGGGTTGGGCTAGAGTGGTGGGGCAGGTGTGCTGTCCTGTCCCTTTAAAATGTTTGATCACCCGCCCCCTCCCTGTGCAAAGCCTCCCTTTTGTGTTGATTTCAGTTTTGCTGCGCCAGGGGCAGTAAAGTCTCCACAGCAGCCAGCTGTGTTTGTGTCAGCAGCGGCGCCTTCTGTGTCTGTCTGTCGGTCCACATAGAACAGTGTAGGAGGCAGGGGCTCTGGGAGTGTCAGTGGCGGGGGGGGGGGGGATGTTCCCTGGGGGGCCCCAGGAGGGTTGGGGTAAAGGGGGGCTTCCCCCCCACACCCTTCCCCTCCCGCGGCGGCTCTGCTCCTCCCCTGACTCTTCGGCTCTGTTTAAGAGCCGAGCGCTACGGGCTTTGGGCAGGCCCCATACCTCCGGACCCTGCGCCGCCGGAGCCCGGGAGGGGAAGTGCCTGGCTGGGGGCGCAGGGTCCAGAGGCAAGGGGGCTGCCCGAAGCCCAAGCGCTACCGGCTTCACGGTTTGCTGGGCAGCCTCCAGACCCTGCGCCCCCGGCTGGGCGCTTCCCCTCCCGGGCTCCAGCTGTGCTGGGGAAGCGCCGGCCGGGGGCGCAGGGGC
>NC_048307.1:60981973-61117212 GCF_013100865.1 Trachemys scripta elegans | reverse complement strand
AGCACACTGCAGTTGGCTCTGCTCCTCTGGGAGGAGGAGGGGCCGGAATGCATCACGTTGTGGGAAAAAACGGGGGAGGGAGAGAAGCTTGGCTGCCGCAGGACCAAGCTTCTGCCTCCTGCCCCCGCAGGGGAGAGCGGTGGGGCTAAGTGGGGCTGGGACCCCCCCCACCGCTCTCCCCTGCAGGGGCAGGAGGCAGAAGCTTGGTCCTGCGGCAGCCAAGCTTCCCTTCCTCCCCCGCTTCTTCTCTCAGTGTGGCGTTTTCTGGCCCCTCCTCCTCCTCTCACCGGGCAGGCAGCGTGCCACTCAAAATCGGCTCGCGTGCCGTGTTTGGCAATGGCATGCATGCCGTAGATTGCCGACCCCTGGCCTAAGATATACCTATGGGCAAAGATGATTATTATTAAACATTTTTATTGCAGTTGTGCCTGAATGTTCCAGCCAGTTTGGGCCTCATTGTGCAAGGCACTGTGCAAACATATAATAAGTGAGAGCTTACAGTCTAATAAATTAAGCTTGCAATCTAAATAATTTGCCTCTGAAGTGCTGGCATCACATCTCAAAATGCTCTACAGCTGGATAAACTAAGACAAAAATGTACAGTATGTTACTTGGACAAGGTCACACTACAAGTCAGTGGCAGAAAGGTTCATAGAAGTTCAACTACATCAACTCCCCGGTTTATTTTCAGCTTTGGGTTTGAATTTTAATGGAAATTGAAAGCAAAAAGCAAACTGATTCTGCCAAGATTCAGCTGGTTTGGACATTGTAATTAAAATTTTACAGAGCTCCAGTTTTAATACTAGAAAGCATGCAAAACCTGTAAACCCCTTTTTAAATCCTATGATTAATAAGTGGCCAAATGGTCTCCAACACATGCCTTATACTTCAGCTTTCTCGCCTCTGTTTTCTTCTCAGCTATCACTACTTAAACGCCTAAGAAATACCTTTCATAGTGGAACAGTTACGAGATCCTAAACCGAGAATCAGGGAAAGTACCGCAGCACTGGGATTTGAATTTCAGGGGTCATTTTGTTCTGGATGTGAATGCAAAAACATTTACCAAGATATAATCACTTTATGTTTAAAGAAAACTATTTATGAATTAGCTGTATAGAGAGACCAGCTCTAAATATAATGATACTTCTCTCATAAACGTCAAGGAAAATGTTCTAAAACCTGTAAGTTATTCAAACATTTAACATATTTAAAAACACTGACACAAACTGAAGATACAAGGAAACAAATCTTCCACGTCAAAATAAATGAACTGGATTCACAATACATGAATTCCCACCCTCCTCTGCCACACCCTTGAGGTATAATACATTTCACTGACATTTACACAGTATGGCAGTGAACATGGCATAGTCCAGGGGTTGGCAACCTTTCAGAAGTGGTGTGCCGAGTCTTCATTCATTCACTCTAAATGTAAGGTTTCGCGTGCCAGTAATATATTTTAACATTGTTAGAAGGTCTCTTTCTATAACTCTATAATATATAACTAAACTATTGTTGTATGTAAAGTAAATAAGGTTTTTAAAATGTTTAAGAAGTTTCATTTAAAATTAAATAAAATGCAGAGCCCCCGAACCAGTGGCCAGGACCCAGGCAGTGTGAGTGCCGCTGAAAATCAGCTCATGTGCCACCTTCGGCGCCCATGCCATAGGTTGCCTACCCGAGTTAAAGAGATTTTAGAGCCTCAAGGAACTCTGTCTCTTGGGCCCTCTGCTGAGCAACCTACATGCTTCTGTCATACTGCGTAAATCTTCCATTCTCATTAGGTGAAGAAATAGCTAAGGTAGCTGAAGGTCAGGAATGCAAGGGTGGAGACTACAAGAATGAAAAACTTCAAATGACTTTCACCTGAATCCTTTGGTTGATAAGATTATGCTTCTGTTTATACAATTAAAGAGAACTGGGAGCCTGGATTTCTGTGAGAAACAAAGGTAACTGGGCAATCATAGGGCAAAGGAACCTGTCGGATTAATAGAGGGAGAGCCCTATTACTATTTATTTAGGCACAAATTTACACCGATAAATTACAGGTGGAATTTTAAAATCTTCTCTCTTGCTCCCATGCATGGGAGCCTTAATAGGTCACCACCATCTGTAAAATGCAGTTAATTCTTGCTTGTCTTCTCTTAATTTGTGAGGTTTAGTTACTGCTGTTAAAATGCTAAGCCTTAAATATTTAATAATGGACTAATCAGTCTCCTAGTGACTGTCTCCTCTACATCCCACTCTAAACACAACAACATTTACTGGTAGTAGGCTTGGGCGGGGGGGGGAAATGTTCAGTAGTATCCAGAATGGTTAGCAGCAGCAGCAGCTCACTCAGTGAGGCAGGGTTTTTCCTCTTTCCTACCCCATCTTTTGAAAATGTAAGAACATTCCTCTTAGTAGTAACCTTCCTCATCCACCTACAAGTACTGAGAACCATATAGCAGTCCACAGAGTAAAATTTGATCTATGAATCAGCCTTTAGTTTTTGATTCCCACATTGATCAAGTTGGTATTTTGACCACAAGATTAACAGACATTTCACCTTCTGCAGGTAATATCAATGTATGAAGTGGCATGCAAAAAGATTTCAATATAAAACATACATCATCTACTTCTTCACATTTCCCAAATTTCCATTCCTTTTTATAAAGGTACATGTTACAAAACTATACTGGTTTGAGGTTAGTGCCCCACAAATAGCATTACACAAGCATTCAACTCAGAGCAGGAAAAAGGAAGGAAGTATTATTGCACTAAACCCCATCTTGCTCTGTTCCTCCCTAATAATGGGGTTGACAATTTGTGAGGCTAAGCTTAACTTTAAAATAAGAGTGACACTGTTTAGTACTGCCTCCAGTTTCTTCCAGAATTTAATGTGATGCACAAATGTGACTTTACAACCTTGGTCAGTATACTCTTGGGTTTCACTGCATAAGGAAATTAGGTCCTCTGTCTACTGTAGTCATACTAAATACTACAGGGTAGTATTAATCAGGATTTTGGCTTTTGACACAGTCCCATATGCAGCGCTGAAAGTAACTTAACAGACTTACCCAAGACCCCGGCTGCCCTGCGTACCGGTAAGGGGGGGTGGAGGGGTGGCTCTGGGCCCCCAGAAGGGGCAGGGCCTCGGGCAGAAGGGGCGGGGCTGGAGCCAGACTCCTGCAGCAAGCCCTTCAGTACTACCCAGCCCACGCTGCCCGGGGCTCCGGCCGCTACCGTGGCAGCGATTAATTGTTCTGCTTTACTCAGCACTGGTGAGACATCAGCTGGGCTATTGTTTCCAGTTTTGGGCACCGCACTTTTAAGGAAGACATGGATAAATTGGAGAGTCCAGAGGGGATAACAAAAATGATAAGAGGTTTAGAAAACATGGTTTGGAACTAGAAGAGGTTGGAACTATGAGAAAAAAAGATTGAAGAATTGTGCATGTTTAGTCTAGAAAAGAGAAGGCTGAGAGGGGACACAATAACAGTCTTCAAATATGTAGATGAGGCTGTTCTGAATAGGACAGTGATCAATTGTTCTTCATGTCCACTGAGGGTAAGACACAATTAACTGGCTTAATTTGCAGCAAGAGAGATTTAGATTAGATATTAGGAAAAACCTTTCAAACTCTAAGGGTAGTTAAGTGCTAGAACAAGTTACCTAGAGAGGTTGGAGGTATTAAGGACAGACTAAATGTACACCTGTCAGGGTATACTTAATCCTGCCTCATCATTAGTTGGGGGCAGAGGGGGAAAAGAGAATGGCCTAGATGATCTCTTGAGGTCCCTTCCAGCCTTATAGCCATTTCTAGGACTCTGTGGTGTGCTGTGCAGCTTCATCTCCTCATAAATGAAATGTATTCTCCATCAAGTAATAGAGAGGTGTTTACTTTGTTTTCTACTGCAAGGGCAGAGGGGCACAAAGATACCTCCCCCATGCTGGAGTATTGCACAATAAGGTGCATATCTTTGCTTAAAGCATGTGGCATTTGCCTCTGTCAGAGACAGGATGCGAGATCAGACAGGTCCCTGGGGTGTTCCAAGATGACCATTCTGACAAGAGCCTTCCAATACACAAAGCAATATCACAGACCTTAAAGCAAAACTAAATGTGTTTTTTGAAAACACAACAAGAAGATACTTGCCCATATTTTTCTGCAAGTTCCTTTGCCTCCTCTTCTTTCACCATTCTCTGGTCTTCCATATCACTTTTGTTTCCACATAATACAATATCAGGGTTTTCACAATACGCATGCATTTGTAGCTGGCCTAACAGCAAAAACAAACAGTAAAAGCAGGGCTTATCTTATTCTGTTATGTATAAAGTTCACTTAGAACATGAGTGCCTTTTTAAAACGGAAATGGAGAACTTGAGTGAAGTAATTCTTGGACAGGAAAAAAATAAGTTTGCTGCCAATTTCTTACCTGTTTTCTTCCCCAACCTTTTTTTTAATTTATTTTATTAAAAGCACTAGAGATATTTGCACTCCAGTGGGATCTTTGCTGCTTACAAGTTCATCTGGTCCTGCTGTTTACTCTATCTTAGATGCTTATAAGACCCCCATTACTATAGCATTCAAGAGCTTAAAATCCTTAATGTACACTCACAACACCCCACTGAAGTAGGGAAGTGCTTTTATCCCCATTTTACAGATGGGGAACTCTCTGACACAGTGATTTGCCAAAGGTCACACAGGAAGTCTGTGGCAGACCAGGGAACTCAGCCCAGTCTCCTGAGCGCTAGGACACCAGACCACCCTTCCCTCCACATGAAGTCATTAATCCATCTTGGGACAATCATCTCCACAACCAGTTGTGATGCCAGAGTGTTTTGACATTGGGTGAAAGAAGACAAGCAGATTATCTCAAACAAAAATCCTACTCCAGTCCAAACATGCCTAGTATTTAAAAAGCAGGACAAGAGAAATACAGAAAATACATGGAACAAGCCAAATCCATTCAAATGGCAATTCCACGGAAGTCATATTTGATAAGATTTTCTATAATACTCGCAGTTCTTCAATTATAGTACTGGAGAATGCAGTATTTAGGATATACGGAGGAAAGGACATTACGATAGACCAGTAGCCATGGATGGTTTTTGGTATTCTGTACACATGCCTCTTTTCAGTAACAATTCATGCAAACTGGTTTTATTATGTGCAGATTTTATGTTAAGCACAATGCTCCTCCCCATCAGCCTGTAGGGGGACGTCATCTAGTATTGCCCATTACCACTCCCAATACTAATGGCTCTGACCCGGGGACAAAATGCACCAAACTTCTTGCTACGGTGCAGTGGAGTGGAGCTGAGGAACATGCCTGCACCCATTTGTCAGCCAATCACTGGAAATCCAAATCACTGGGGCAGATGCGCCTCGTAATCCCTAGAGTGCTAGATTGTGAACCCACAATCTAAGGATTAAGGATCTGCCTCTGAGCTTTTCCAGTGAGCTGCTGGTAATGGGAAAGTGAGTACTTCCCTGTTCCTGTTGGATTAACAGTTGGGCAAGTGTTTCCTGTCTCTTCCATAACAAACTCCAGAACAAAACTGCCAGGTGTTGAGTGGTGCCCATGACAAGCTCTCAATCAAAAAGAATCAGGACTGAGTTTCAAGTTGGCCGATTTCAAATTTCATTACTAAACATCACCCAATTTCACATTGTATTTCAAACATCAGGGGTATGAAACCAGCCTGACTGAGGTTTTGTGAGTGCAGCAAGCAAGTTAAAAAAGCCTAGGCTTCAGATACAGTATTGGAAACCAGATTCACTCACAGCTATTTTATACAGATTTCCATTTTGTTCCTTTCTAGAAAGCCTTAAGTCAAATATTTTTGGCCTTATCCCCTCTGTGGAGTTCTCCATAGTTCTAAATACAGCACAGGAAAAACAGTGACATACAAGTAAAGACGTGACATACTTATCCAGTTTCTGACATTGAGAAAGCTTTGCTCATTTGTCAGATCGAAGAGGAGAAGAAAACCCATAGCATCTCTGAAGAAAGCTGTTGTCAAGCTACGAAACCTAGAAATACAAAGCACAGTTGTAGCTGGTTTCCCTTTCATAAGGTATAGCTGATGAGTAAATTCTGAAAAATGATCATACTATAAAATAGGCAGATAAGTGAGGCAATCTAAAATTTAATTGTACTAGAACCATCACTAGTCATGTCTGATTTCTGCTGACATAAGGTCTGAACCAATTAAGTTACTATAGGCTTGATCCAAGAGTAAAGTTAGTGGAAAGACGCCCATCAATTTCTGTGAGCTTTGGCTCAAGCCTTACATTATACAGCACATTTTGATCAGCTTGAAAAAAGTATCTTATTCAAAGTGAAATTCAAATCATGTTGAAATTTATTATTGTGCATTTAAAATTTGACAATATTTTAAAACCTCATCAGACCAAAAATGTTGCGATATTAAAGTACTTTGAAACAAACAGGACAGGTGAAGAATATGCACAACTTTTACTTTTTATATGAAGAGAAACTGCCAACAATATTCAGGACAAAAACTTGATTCCATGCAGGATAGAACATTAGAGAGTGACTCTCACCAGCCATCTACCTAATCTTTATAAAGGAAGGGATGAATCCTGCATCTCTACTTTCACAAAGACAGTGGAAGGTTTGCCTGCTTCAGAACTGGGTAAAGACTGCAGGATGTGACCCATAGATAGCTACTGGCTTTGTTCTTGAAAGAGGGCAAATTGTTGGAGATACAGAGCTAGATATAAATTTGCTAGCATAGCATAATATATATCATCCTCAATAGTTACCATTCAAATAAATTACAGACACTTCTAGCTGGCTACAAGAGCTAATGAAAGCCTAAACAGAGTGCAGGTCGATATAACCAAATATGCACTGCAGACTTCTGGCAGACCCCTCATTCTGACTTCATGTGTATGGCTTCCACTGAGTCTTAATATCTTCAGAAGAATGAACGAAAGCACAAGAAGATAAATTAAGAAAACAGATTATGAGAGAGAGAGAGAGAGACTAGGAAAATATATAGAAAATAGAGAAAAAAAGCATCTATAGGTAAGAAACAGCTGCCCCCCCCCCCCTTTCAGGGGAAATTGTGATCACATTGCTGTTAATGTCAGAATAAGGGCACATTTTGATTCATGAGTCATGCTCATAAAATACAACAGACAACAGGAGAATTCATGCACTTGAGTTCAGTTAATAGTTTAGTAAGCACAGTCACATTTGCTTCATATAAAGGCCACACCTTTCCTGTCCTGCAGTGTCCCACAGTTGCAGATGTATCCTCTGTCCTCTGCCGCTAATGCCATCTGGCCCATTGGATCTGTACACCTATAAACAGACAATTTTCCAAGTGTCAGCAGTCCACTCAACAGCACAGCAAAAAAATGACGTTTAAAATATAATACTTTAATCAGTCTTGATTCCAATAACAATCTAATGCATTGTTGATCTAAGAGTCAACACTACAGACAGACACCATTTCTTTGCCTTATGGGGCCGAGTTGTAGGCTCCCACTTTGATCCTGCCCTCTCGTAAAATACTTAAGAAAGGAAAAGCATCAAATGAGAGAAAAGAAAATGTTTCCAATAAGCTATGAAGACCTAACGAGAAATTCAATGTGGCTATGATTTGCATTAGGCAGGCTTGATTCTTTCTAGTTTCTATTTTTACTATTACTGTTTCACTCTGTTCAAATTGAAACAATTATAAAAGCGCAATCAGATAACGTAATATGGCAATATATTTGTACCATTAACAGAACCATGTCAGCAAAACAGAATATGACTGTAGAGATAATGACTTGTGTTTAACTGTCACAAGGTTGCTAAGAAGAATCTAGTGTAGATCTTATCATATTATAGCTTACAAGAACAGGAACTGGAATAAAAGCTCAGTAGCTTATTTAGCAGGTGAATATAAATAAAGACAGCTGTTGAGTATGAAGAGAATCAAATGGAAATAGTGTTTCAAGTCACTGTCTAGAAGACATCTCAGTTTGGGTTGTCCTCTCCTTTTCCTATTGGTATTAGTGAACCCTAAGATTAAAGAAGTTATGGATATACAGGCAATATCATTGGCACAGAATGTGTCACAGGATAATGGTCACAGAGGGTCAGACAGGCCTATCAAATCAAAACCATCAAGTTTAACTGTCTCTTGCTTGGAAAATATTCATTTTGAGAATTTGGTTTTGGTTACTCCATTAGAACAATTACTCACCCATCAGCAGCAAGACTGAACAAGAACATTCTGCACCATGAAAACCCCTTGGTACTCATGCATATTGAGTGTGGGGTGAGTAGCCCAGGTAAAGTGACTCTGCCGAAAGTCGTCTGAAACCCCTGTATGCTAACAAGATGGGCTTGGTGCCAACTATGAATGTGCAAGTGCGGCAGGGAGTGGTGGTATGGTAATTATTGTGGTTCTCCATTGCCTCAAATCAAAAAACGTTTCCCATATATTTTAGATAATTTAGGAGCCACCTCCTTGATTCTTTGAAGACACTAGGAAAATGGGTTTCCCAGGTAATCAGGGCCCAGATCCAACGCCCAATGCCAGATTACTTTCTGTACTGGATGCCCTGTTGGAATTTTATCATTATGGCATGAATTGTTTACAATATTTACTGACAGCATCCTCACTTCAGATAAAATTTCAGCAACTAAAAATTTTCCAATTTTATAAAAAATGGCCTTAAAATATTCAGTATGGATCACAGATTTTCTCTATAAAGTGATTAAAAGGAGGAAATCTTGTAGATATCCATTCAAACTCTGTTGCATTTAAAATTGAGACCTTGTTAAATAAATGTATTAGAATAGCTTTTAGTTTTCACATTTTGACCTCTGATGCTTAGGAGTTTGGAAAACATAGGTACCTGCTTAGGAAACTTAGGCGTCCTACAAGCATTGCCCCTTTCATTTAGAAAGTATTAATTATTCAACACTGCCCTACCCCGTATTTTTCAGTGGCACAAAAAATTAACATGGTTGTCTTTGTTTACTAGCCACTTTGGCTTATAAAGAAATTTATGCCAATGCATCTTTAATTGGGGCCAGTTCTGCAGGCCTTCCCTTGTGGAAAGTCTACTGATGAAAATGGCAGTTCAATTTACAAGGAATGGTCTGAATGCCATAGCATCATCCATTCCTATCAGTTCAGGCTACTGAACTTGGTTTATTTCTTAACCGCTTCTGCAGAAGGGAGTAACAAAACAATTCTTTTGTGGACCTCACAGAAACAGCCTTTTTTGTTTTATTTGCTGTTCCTAGAGAGAGAAGAAGGTGGTATTTTGTGCCCGTGATATATGGTCGACTATGCAGTGACGATCAGGAGATCAGGTTTTAAAAGAGTAATTTTTATGCAGTTGATGGCTAGATTTTTAATTTTTTAAATAACTGTACATTCAAAGTAGCCCACAGAGTTGCTGCAACTTACCACTCTCTTTTCCCGAAAGTCAATCCCCACTGTCGTGATAAATCTGGAATTAAATTTGCCATCTGTGTACTGGTAAAGGATGCTGGTTTTTCCTACTCCCGAGTCACCGAGTGCTAGGAATTTGATGAGGTAATCGTAGTCTCCATCAGACATAGTGAGATCTTTGTAGACCACCTTTAAAAAGCAAAACAAAGAAACGCTTCTCATTTCATTACACAAAGCAAATGGCAGTATTCTGAATACATAAGTTTGTTAATTCTAAGTCTCCACTAAAGCTTTTTTGCAACTTATTTAAAATAAAGATAAGAACGGGCCTGATTTTGCCCTCCTTAACACTGGTTTTATTCTGGTGTAACCCCACTGAAGGTCACTGATGGAGCGGAGGCTCAGGCTTAACATTTTGAAAGGTCAATGCCAAATTCAGCTCTGACATAAAGCGACACAAATCTACCGACCTCAGTGCTTAACTACAACAGAACTGATTCTGGCTCATAATTTTAGAAGAAGCCAAGGGCCAATTCTACTCTGACTCCAGTTTTACACTAGGTGCAACTCCAATGGCTCTGACTGAATTACTCGATATACACCAATGTAAGTGAGAGAAAAATCAGGCTCAATTTGTTAGATAAAGAGAGAAATCAGCTGTCCTGAATAAACTACCTGCCTGTCAATGGAGGGTGCAAGTGAATGCAGGATGGTTCTCCTCAATAAGAGTTGCTACAGACCATCATTTATTAGAAACAAAAAAGGAGAAAATAAAATTTTTACTTTTTTATAAAAAGCAACAAAGTACAGAATTAAAGTACTCTGGAAAACCCTGTACACAGCATTAGTCACAGAACTAATTTTCATCCACATCTGAAAGTTGCAGCAGTTATATAAATGCATCTGCAGTATCTGGCTGAACTAGTATTCACCAGAGCATACTAGATTTGGAATACATGAAGAATCTATTTTATTCTCTTGACTTTGCCCACCACAATTCAATAAAAGGCACTGTATTGCCATAAACAATCAAACTATATTGCACTTTGGGGGAGTGGGGCTGGGCAGAATGCACCATACCAGGCTCTTTTAAAAACAGCTTAACAATAAGTGCTCCATGTGTTATGCAAAATTAATTTGGTGGGAGTTTCAGGAGATGCTCCTCTGGATGGTCTATGAAGACTGACCTATCCTCTCAACCTAAGTGTTGCTTAAAGAGTTCATTTTCTTCATTAGTCATTGAAGGCAGATCATCCAAACAGTCTCTCCAACACTTTCCATCCATGTTCTTGATGCTGAAGTCCATAATTAATATAAAACCTCACTACCCTTTTCTTAAGGCATGATGGG
The DNA here is from genome assembly GCF_013100865.1 of Trachemys scripta elegans. NCBI lineage: Eukaryota > Metazoa > Chordata > Testudines > Emydidae > Trachemys > Trachemys scripta. Next base: position 61,106,448 of record NC_048307.1, on the reverse strand, counting down.
AACACTGTTAGCAGCATTCAGTATGTTGGGTCACAGTTACATTCAACCTACTTAAAATGCCCTTTATATATATATGTATCTGTACTAGGTCTTTAATTTGGGACTTAAATTGTACATGCATGGTCAAATTTTCAAAGGCCACCTCAAACTGAAGCCCAAATTCTCTATATCTACCTTCTTGTATGAAAACACTAGGATGTGAAGGTATAACTAGCAAATCCAGGTTCACGTGTGTACAAAATCTTGGATTTAAAAAACCCCTGTGGTGCAGTTTTAGAAGCTAGTTTGAGCTCCCTTGAAAAATAATGTATTCTTTGAAAAGCACATGTGGACATTACAACACAGAATATAGCCAGCTCATTAAAACCAAAACAGTAGAACTGCCTATTATTAAAACTTTTATTTTCCAAGATTTCACTTTACGCAAAATTTTGAAGAATTAGTATTTTCACATGGAATACAAGCAAATGAATGTGACTGCCTATGTTTCTTATGTAAAGCTATTTTTTCCTCCAAAACAGCCTGTTTTTCATTTAAACGCATATCTGAGCAACAGTTTCCATGAAAAAAAGACCATTTTTGAGTTTGTAATGAAATAGAAGACAATTTTCAGGTATTTTTGTAGTTTATTAATGATAGTTTGAACAGTTTTACCAATCACTAAACCTAGGTGTTTGAATACACTGCTAAACACTACTACTGTATCAGTCATTAGAATTTAAAATGTCTAGTCTTATCCCCTTTGGGGATCATAAAAGAAAAAAGTATAAGATTTAAAATTTGAAGTGAAAATTAGGTGTTTCAAAATGCCTAGACTGTACAAAACAATTCCTAAACCAACCACATCAATTCCAGGGAAAATTCAGTGTATGTGAAAAAGACACATGGGAATTGTGCTCTAGTTGTTTCCTGTTTGAGTAGCTACTGATCTCCCCTTCCCCAGTATCTTGCTGCCTTATGCAGCTTGTAAAAGAAAACATCTAAAAAGAAACTTGAGGAGCTCTTCCAAAAAGCAATAGAAATCTAGCACCAAAAAATTACCAATTACCAGGGGAGAAAAGGTATCAAAATATAAAGAGACCATAAAATGAAATACATGTTTCTTGCAAAATGTGCAATTTGGGCTGCAAATAATATTATTATTAGAACTGTAATACTATTTACTGCTCTAACTACACAAAGCTGTAAGGCTAATCACTTCATTAAGTCCATAGCCTTTCAACTATATTCTTTGCAGTACAACTGTCCTCAATAGCATAGCATCAATTCAGACCTTAGTCTCTACTGCACAACTTGAGGTTTGGAACAAACTCCAGACCTCCAGTGTGTGGGCATCAACCACCACCATTAAGGTAGGAACGTAACTATCTCTGAGGCTTTGGCTTTATTGCAAAATTTCATATTGTAAACAGAACATGACTGTGATGAGTTTAGTTAGCCAACATAGTGCAGACCCCATGACTGTGGTCAGTGCAGACAAGAGGGAAGATTTGTCAAAGGCACAAGTGGCAGGTAGGTGCTTCATGGCCACTGACTTTTAATTGGAGTTTGGTGCCCAGCTGTCATTTGTGCCATGAAAATTCCCCCCCAGGCACCACTCCTGTTCTGCATCATTTCAGCTACTCATGTTGATGAACAGCTGACACAAATTCTCCACCTCTACACTCAACACAAAGTCATGGTCAGCTAAATCAACTTTCCACACTCAAGTTTTAAAACATGATAACAATGTGGTCATGACATTAAGGCCTCAGATGAGATGAGACAAGACATTCAGAACTAGCAGCATGATTTCTATGCTGTGTTGCAGGCTTGACACTCCAGAAACATTCACCTACCCTCTATGCTATAGCATGAAGGACTGCAGAGTCTTACAAGCAGCTAGAGCAGAAGGGAAGGCATTGCAGTAAAATGCTTTAACTAGATATTAGAAGTCCTCATCCACCCAGGTGCTCATAAAGGCCCTCAAAATACTTTTGGGGATGAGGGAGGGGTTAAAAAAAATAGGATCACACAGCAAGCAATTCCCCAGAAAAGTTTCCATTGTGAGGTATATTTTTTTCAAAAGCCCTAACATTTTTTAAAATCTTCAGATTGACTATAAATACAACAAGGAGTCCGGTGCACCTTAAAGACTAACAGATTTATTTGGGCATAAGCTTCGTGGGTAAAAACCCCACTTCTTCAGATGTTTTTGTGGATATAGACTAACACGGCTATCCCCTGAGAACAGATTGACTATGACTCCTTCCTAATATTTAGTTTGTGATGAAATTAATGCTTCCACATCTTCTGCCAAGCTACTTTGCAGTCCTTTGTAAACTTTCCCTCTTTTTAAATATACATTCTGTTGTGCATAAATCTCTAAAATTACTAGTATTTAAAAAATGCCCAGATACTCAACAAGTGCAACTTGGGACTAGTGTGTTATGAAGACAGGGCATCCCTCTCCGGGAGCTTATCTACATGGTGCATTAGTCTGCACTAGAGAGGTGTAATTCTAATGTGCACCGGTGTGTTGTGCACTGACTGGCCCATGTGGACCCTGCTGGCGTGCACTAAAGACACTAGTAGTAATGCTATCCTTTATTCCTAACAGACTGCTGTTGTGAGTAAAATGTGTGTGTATAAAGACCTCAGAAGATAGATACAACAGAAGTGCAAGTATTCTTATCAGCAGCAGCACGTTTGGAAAGGTAGGAAACTATTATACGTCATCTCACTTTGTGTAGTTTGCTAAAACTTACTGTAAATAGCTACCGCCCTCCACTGAACAAAGGTCAGAGCTAGCACAAGATTAAATATATACATCTTCCAATACAGGAATTTGCATAATACCTGTTTGGATAAGCTGCCACACAATACAGACTGCTTTTTACCCCTACTTTAATTCACCATATAGCTTGTAATTAACAATTTGCAAATGGCTGGGAACAGGGCCAGGAGTCCTTAACACAAAATAAAAGAATAATACATTCCAATCAATCCTTGACAAGGAAAAGATCTTCCTTGGTCAAGTTACAGTGTATATCACTCCCACGTCTCACCCTACAAGATAAACCCAGTACTCAAATATTTCCAGGATATGTTTACTGTGAAAGGCTGAACCTAACCCTGAAGAGAAGCAAGCGTTACTTTCACAGTCCGTCCCAGCCCTGTCCTCCTCCCTGTACAAATATTTAAAAAGTGTTCTCCACCTTCCGCCTTACAAGGCTTACATTCCAGGAACCTAGAAGCATCCAAATTTCTACTATATAAATTGACAGTGTGCGAAACAACAAAATCCTTCAAGGAGTTAAAAAAAAAAAAAAACCAAACATACTTTTAAACACTTTTTATTGAGGTTTTTTTATACAATAGCCAGTGTTTGTTATTTTAAAAAATATGTATTACATGTATATAAACCTTTAATGAAAAAAAGGTGGAGATGGGACAGATGAAAGTGACGGTTTGGTGGCCCAAGTCATAGATTTAAAATACACAGAGGATGAATTTCTGCCCTCAGTGAATCAATGGCAAAACTCCCATAGGGTTCAGTAAGGCCAGGATTTCACCCAGCTCTCTGTAACCACCAGCTCAGACCCTAGATGGGTAAGTTCAGTCCTTCATTCTTCCAGTAAATAAAACCGATTTCCTTGCCATTTGTTTTCAAAACAAAATTCTTGTCTGCTCAGGCTAGGCATTAAAAATGCCAAGGAACTTCCATAAATTGGGGTTTGCCTGGATCCTTTGGCCAAAATTCCCCACCCACTTCTGTATGTTATGCATTGCTCAGTGTTAGTTGCTACTCTCTATACCAAAGTTGCCCTCATTTCAGTGGCCCATATGCATACAGCTTGTGAAGCTTTTTGGAATCTATCAGGGTTAAAAGTCATATATAAATGCAAATTAGAGACAATAATTCAGCCTGTGTTCATTTTTTGGGAAGATGTCAAAAGAGGGAAGAATTGTGGATTTTAAAATCATTAAAAAAACAGAAGACATCTAACCTACAGTTAGGAGTTGGTAGAACTCCTTCTTCATTCACATGTTTTTTAATCAAGCTCACAGCACTGCAGCACACTTTTCAATCCCTTCCATTCACATTAATGTGCCCTAAAGGAAGGCATAAGAAATCTAGGAGGGAGTTGGATATAATTAGAACCCAGCAGGAGGTCCAAAATCGTTTTGGAAGGGACTTCCTCAACGTTATTTTTAAGAGTAGGAAATACAAAGAGCAACTCCTTTTTGCTGAAAACTGTAAGTTATCAAAGGAACAGGTCACACAGCAAGTACTTCAGGTCAGCTCTTCTCTTCTAATGAACCTCTTGTGTTGTGGTTACATTTGATACTTCATAGTAAAACACTGGGATGGACAGAGAATATGAAAATCTGGGAAGCTCCATTGGCAGTTTGCACTGCTAGTATGATCTGTATGATCATATTATTATCTATTTCAATGTGGTCATGTCTGTGGCATCTCCAAATAATTATGCCTACTCCACTACTTACTTCTCTGCCAATAGGAAAGGCTACATGTTTCTTGAGGCAAGTACTGCTCCTAATAAATGAGTCTATTCACATTAGTTTAAGGTGGTTTCACATTAATAGGCTTCTATCGGCTTTACATGGTCACGTTTCACCGTGGGTACATTTGGTTATAAACAATACCATGATGTTGCTGTGTGATAAAGCTTCCTTACTCTTGAATGCTTTGTTTGTGGATAAGTTAAGGAAATAAGCCTGGCATACAGGATGTTTCCCTTTACAGTGCAACATGCCCTCTGTACACAAACAGCTACTTCATGTTTTCACTAAAAAACATGTAGCTACTGATCGGGGGGGGGGGAAGAGGGGGGGCGCGGGAGGGCTTCAAAACAGATCAGCTTACAGTAATAAGGGTGAAGCTCAAAACAAAAACAGACTAATCATGGAACTGCTAGTTAAAATATATGAAGGCTCAGACACATGCACTTTAAACTACCTGTATGCCTGCTCTTAATCAAGCTGTCCTCTACTATGTTAAACACAATTTTATACCAAAAAAAATGTATAAAAAAAAAAAAAAACTTACCTCCACTCTGTTCAAGAAATGTGCTGGTCTAATCGGAGATACTTATTATACCTAGCGGGAGTATTTTTCTAGCTCCACCTGTTTAGCACACAGCCGAGCAGCCTGTGTGTCACCTGTTTGCATTTGTCAGTGACTATAGATAAAAAGGTGTGCCTCATTTATGTAGGTGTAAAGATGGTGCTGGCTGGCAGCAGTGTGGGGGAGCAGTTACACACTTACAATATGTCCCATTTGTTTTCTAAATGGAAACAGCACTTTAAGAAGGGATTTGTATATATTCCATCAGGGAGCAGATAAAAATGGTAGTCAGACCTCTTGTGTGTATTATAATAAATCTTAATATTTAATTGCCAGTTAGAAACAATATCACTATATAAATAATATAGTATACTGATCACAGTCAAGCCACATTTTAAAAAGCATAATGGTCTTAATATGTTTTGCAACTTTGCATCCCCTTGTCTTAGAGGCGGTCAACATGGTAGCAATCTCTGCTCTCTGTTAGTTTTCATTTATTATCTGTGTTTCTCCCCTGTATATAGAACTGAATGCACAGAAGAGGTTTGGATGGGTTTGACAGGTGCCCCAACTTGACCATTTATTACTAAAGAAACTGAGCAAGATCTTGTAATAATGGAAGTGACTCGTTGGCTGAAATCGTGAAAGCACATTTTCTGACAAACAACATATGCCAATACCAATTACACCACTCCAAAATTTCAAAAAGAGAAGCTATGTGTAATCTAGAATTTTGAGACTCCTGGAGATTGAGGGATGGGGCTAGTTTTCCCTCCTTTCCTCTCAACACCAGCTCTCACAGCAAAGCAAAGGCCATTTGTTCTCTAGGAAAACATGGCAAGTGAAACTTGCACCTCCCCCCACATCAAGAAGAAAAGAAAATTTTATATGTTAGGGTCATTCATCACCTCCATATCTCTGCTAGCAAGGGCAGCCAACCATAAATGCATTGAATAATGTTCATGGTATAATTTACCACACAGAGAGACAGATGTTTAAAGAGACAAACTAATTAGAACTTGCCAGATAACAGAGAACAGGCCTATATAATTAATTTATATAGTAACTATCATTTTAAAAGGTCACGTGACAGCCACCCTGTTCTTTGTTTGCTATTTCACAGGTTAGAGTCAGATACAGAGGACGTTTCCACAAGCAACATAAAATTTTCAGGCAGAGCTTATAACCAAAGAAAGGAGTCATGTCTGACAAACAGGGTTGCATCTTTATTCAACCTTGCCAAGTACCTTGCCTTCTGTATTCAGCAAGAAATTAATTCTAGTAGCATAGGGGGTAGATTAATTGGGGATTAGGTCAGGGAGGTGGGAGACAGGCTGCAGTGAGGTGTGCATATTCTCTCTCTGACCCAGGTAGCAGAAATCAAGCCAGAGAAGAAAGAACTGATTGTGGGAAAGAAAAGGGGGTATATTTCTTGGGAAAGTGTAAGATTGACATTGGCATGTCATAACAAGAGGAAATGGTAGGAAATAGACTGCAGTATAATCAAAAGGCACTACCATGTAGATACATGATAGGGATCTATTGCTGACAAGTACTCATTTGAGCAAAGCTACCAAAAATATAGTCTGCCACAAGAAATCCCAATGTGTAGCTCTGCTCTGAAAAGCAACTCCATATGGGCTTCCATGTTTATTGTCTCTTGCTGAATCCATACTGAATTTGCTCAGTTTACTGTCTGAAAGATTTTTTCCCCCTCCAGCTACCATCTCTGCAAAGTCATCATTGGGATCTGGGAACCCAGCTGGGTTCTTTCTGGCATCACCATCAGTAGTGCAGATTCTGTAGACCAAATTAGACCTGCAGGGACATCTCTGCATCTCCACTCTTCAGTTTGCCCTCTGACATTTGTGCAACCTCACTGCCCATCAATGGGGCTTTAAATAGAATTGCACAGATGTAACTATGAGGGCAGAATTTCGCCTCCAGAACCTGTATTGGTAGTGATGAGGAGCACAAAGGAGAAAACTCCGGCTGACTCAGATCCCAAATTGCCCAAGGTCGGCTGTTAATAACAATAGCCACCATCATCTTTTTATTTGTAAGCTGTGTAAATTTGATATAGAAATCATGGATAATTAGAGTTAATCCCCCAATAAAAATACTCCCCTCCGACAAATATTTTTAATTTTTTAAAAACAAAAAATATGCAAAATAGTTCTAATTTTTTTGAAAGGGCATTTTCTGAAGAAAAACGTTGATGAAAAATATTTGACCAAGCTCTAGGCACAATGAAGATGGAATCCCACATTTCACAGCCACTTTCTAAGAGATATGAATGGTGGCTACTTCTGAAGACTGAATTTCTGTTTCTTTAAAAGAAAAATTATCCTGGGGTTATCACAGACGCCAGCCTCTAAAGCCCAATGTAAAATGTTTGCTCATTGAGTGCCCTGGGAAGCTTGGCCTAAGGGTGAAATCATGTACTGAAGAGCAATGGAGTTAAACAGATTTTTAAAACATTGTGGACGTGCAAGCTAGTTTGCGTTCATGTAGTGCTGAAGTTGTTGTACACAGTGAATTAACTACAGTTGTAGTTATAACTGACCTATAAGGGCATTTCCATCCCAAAAAACCAGAAGGGGGACCCCCGAGAACCCACATTTAACCAACTGATATAGTGGACTGCCAACAACCTTTCTTCATAGCCTGGGTAAAAAGTTCAGCGTGACCTTCCTCCATGCCAGCTTTTAAGGAGTGTGACCAGAGGTGAAAGTAAGCCAGTACACCCCAGGCCCTTTAAATTGCCACCAGAGCCCCACTGCTGGAGCCCTGGGGTAGGGATGCGGGGCTCTGGGGGCTATTCAAAAAGACTGGGGCTCCCGCTGCTTCTACCGCCCTGGCCCTTTAAATAGCCACTGGAGCCCTGGAGTAGTGGCGGTGGGGCTCCGGCAGCTATTTAAAGGGCCGGGGTGGTAGAAGCAGGGGAGCCCTGGGCCCTTTAAATAGCCCCCAGAGCCCAGGGGTAGCGGGGGACTCCAGGGGCCCCGCCGCTTCCCCAGGGCTCCCATGACTGTTTACAGGGCCGGGGTGGTAGAAGCAGGGGAGCCCCAGGCCCTTTAAATAGTCCCCGGAGCCCCAGGCTGCTGCTGCTACCCCGGTGGGGGGGGGGGGGAAAGGGGGCACTTACCTTACAGGGTGGGCTGGGGCTGGCTCTGACTCCCTCAGCCCCGCCCCTTCCGGGGGCCAGAGCTGGCCCCAGTGTACCGGTAAGTCGCTGGACTTACTTTTCACCCCTGAGTGTGACCCTCTGAATAAAGCCTCATTTGGAACCTTGGTCCTTGCTAAGTAGCGTGACAAGTTGGCCAATGTTAATATGGTGGGTCCTGCGCTTTTCTTGGCGGGGGGGGTTCCAAGGGCCCCACTAGTGGCCCAGGAAGGTGGTAAAGGAGGGAAGCGAGGGGAGGGGTCTGGGTTTGCGCTTTACTCTGAGCCCCAGCCCCTCTCAACCCCTGTGGGTTCTTACCGTCTTCCCCCTTGGGTGGGGTACCTTCAGTCCTTAGACACTGGGGGAGGCAGTCTCCCTCCCCTGCTGGGGCAGGGTCTCCCTTACTTCGGTTCTCTGATCTTTCAAGTCTCACAGCACGCCTCCAAGCTCCAGTCCTTTCTCTTTCCCCCTGTCTGCCTGAAGCAGGAGGTTAGGGGGTGGGGGTGTTACTAGGTTCCTGACAGGGCCTTAATTGACTGCAGGTGCTCCAATTAACCTGTAGCCACCCTCCCTAGTCTACAGGGAACCACACCTTAATTAGCCTTGGGCTTATATATTTCCCCTCCAACACTCTACCACTGCTCCCTGGCCCTCCTGTATTACAGTAGGTCAACATTAGATATTTGCCCACAGCTAGGTCCTCAGTAGTATATGGGGAAATGCACACTACTCCCCATTCAAAACTTTAAAAATAAAATGACATGATTTTGCACATACAGCAGCTGTCAGCCAAATGGATCCTAAAACTACTTAACAATTTTTAAGTGATTGTGGTTTACTAAGCCTCCAATCACTTATGCACATACTTAAATTGACACACAAAAATAGTGCCACTCAACTAAACTGATTTAGAAATACTCCATAGAAATCACTGCACCCTCCACAGCCATCTCTCTAGGGTGAAACAGAAAATATTTAATGATTTTATACACACACACACACACACACACACACACACACACACAGTATAAGTTTTAAACAAACAATTTAATACTGGTACACAGTGATGAGGACTGAAAGTTGGTTGAGGTGGAGGAGTCAGAAGGTGGGATATTTCCCAGGGAATGCCTTACTGCTAAATGATGAACTAGCAATTGGCTGAGCCCTCAGGGGTTAACTCTCACACTCTACAAGGCAGCAGGAATGGAGGGAGGGGAGACAGCATTGCAGACAGAGACACACACTCTGTGTGTGTGTGTGTGTGTGTGTGTGTGTGTGTGTGTGTGTGTGTGTGTGTGTGTGTGTGTGTGTGTGAGAGAGAGAGAGAGAGAGAGAGAGAGAGATGCGCATTTCCCCTTTAAGTACACCGCCTTGTTAATTAGATCAGCTTGCTGAGACCATGGCTGCTGACAGCAAGCTCCCTCCGTCCTGAGTCCTGTTGTGTGTCCCCCCCTGCTCTATGGAAGTAAGCGAGGTACTAGAGCCAGGGGGGAGGGGGACACCCTGACATTAGCCCCCCCTCTACCTTCCCTCCCCCCCCGCCCCTGCACAGCAAGCAGGAGTCTCGGGGAGCAGCTCCAAGGCAGAGGACAGGAGCAGCACACAGCAGTGGGGGGAGGGACAACTGCAATTGCTAGCCTGCTGGGCAGCTGCTGCACAGGGAACTTAGGGGAGTGGGGCGCTGATAGGGGGGCTGCCGGTCCACCCTGGATCCAAGCCCCCACCAGCCAGCTGCAATGGGCTGTTCTTCCTGCAAGCAATGGACAAAGCAGGCAGCTGCCAAATGACGTTAGAAGGGAGCATTGCACAACTTTAAACGATCATGTTCCCTAATTGATCAGCAATGTAACAACGAAACAACGTTAACCGGGATGACTAAGTGAGGAGTTACTGTACTGCAAAATTGGCTGGTGATTTTTAATAATCACAAGGGGTTAAGAGTAAAAAGTCTTATTGTCCAGATGAAAGATGGCATGTCACTTGCAGTGTTTCTTAACACCATAGTGGGGCACTGGTTCAGTGCTCATGGGAACCATACAAGCTACTGAATCTCTTAACACCTGCAGTACCTGAGGTTTTTCCCTAGAGAACTTCAGTTTTCCATCTAACTATTGATTTACCACCACCATGACTACTTTATCAAATCTAATGAGTGCACAGCCTTTAATGCTCACCAGATAAGCAGAGAAACGATGTCACTTGTAGATATTCTTGATGGGAACTATTAAATCTTTCCTTAACCCAAGTAATCTGGGGAAAGAAAGGGTTGGATGAAGTAGACCTAGCAGAACTTCTCCATATTAAACTTTCTGAATTACATTGTGCTGATGGAGCACTGTGGGGAAAGGACAAGATAGACTTTCCTTAGTGAGAAGTGTTTTATATCTATATTAGACAATAGATATAAACAAGAATTAGTGCTTTTTTCATATAGGGTAAAATTTTCAAAAATGTCTAAGTGACTTAGGAGGCTTACACTGCAATCATGTGACTGCAGCTCATGTAGACATACCCGCACTAGTCTTAATCTCTCTAATAGGGCAAAAGATAGCAGCACAGACCCTGGCAAGGAATGTGAGTATGTAGCCAGCATTCTGGGTCAGTTTGCACAGCCCATGCTGAAGCTTGCGCTGCTGTATACTCAAGCTATTATTAGTGAGCTAGCTAAACTAAAGCTATCACAGATATGCTGACATAAGCTGCAAACCAAACCACCGACTGCAATTAGACATACCCTATGTTCCATTTAAAAAAATGACTTTGGCCCTTAAGAGCCTGGTATTTTAGTCTGCACCAGTGGGGTATGAATTCCAGTGCGCACTAATATAACATGCGCAAACTGGCCTGTGTGGACCCTACTGGAGCACACAAAAAGCTCCCTTCTGTGCATTAATGTAGTATCATTTCAAAAAGTACTATGTTAACACCCACTAGGGAACTTCTAATCTGCACAGTATGTTGCACACTATCTGGTCCACGTGGACCCTGCTGGCATGCACTAGAATTTACTCCCAAACTAGTGCAGACTAAGGCACAGTGTAGATAAACCCAAAGTCTTATTGCCTTTCATTTTTGAAAAATGGGACTTTGGCATAAAAGCAAAAGTGCTAACAGTTTAAAAAGCAGACTACTGTACATTGTTTGACTGACACCGCCCGGAACTGCATACTTACTGTATCCTGTCTTCAACAGTGACCAGTTCAAGATACTTTAAGGAAGATGTAAAACCCCCGTAACAGTTCAATAACACGATTATGAAATTTTCTTCTTGGAATCTGACAGTTAGTGGTTGAGCTATCTCCTGAAGTATGAACCTTGATATCACTTTTCAATTTCTTATTTCAGCTAGAGAAACTGCTAGAGTAACAGTCTTAAAATGTGTAGCTTTTTAATGCCATTGCATGTCCCCCTCTCAATGCAAGACAAAGGAAAAACTAAGGGCACCTGACTGCTTTCCTGTATAGCATTTGTTTTATACATTTATACCATATCACTTCTTGTGTCTTGCCTCTCTAAACCATAGTCCTGATGTTTTTAACTCTTTCCTCACATGGAAGCCTTCAAATGCCTCTAATCATTGTCAATACCTTTCTGTTTATACTCTGTTTCCCCCCACTTCCCCACCCCGAGTAGTTAGAACCAAACATAGTACCTCAGGATGAAGGCATGTCATGAGTTTATATAACAATAGTAGAATATAGGGCCGGCTCCAGGGTTTTGACCGCCCCAAGCAGCCAAACAAACAAACAAAAAGCCGCGATCGTGATCTGCGGCGGCAATTCACCGGGAGATCCTTCGCTCCGAGCAGGAGTGAGGGACCGTCCGCCGAATTGCAGCCGAACAGCTGGACATGTCCCTCTCCGAAGTGGCCGCCCCAAGCACCTGCTTGGTAAGCTGGTGCCTGGAGCCGGCCCTGCTAGAATATTCTGAGTGTTGCTCTATATTCCCTTCCTAATAAAAATCTAATACCTGGTTTGTTTTTTACGGCCATTGTTGACATGCATTAAGCAGAACTTAACGGTACCTTAGTCTTTGGCATTTGATTGCTCTGTGCACATTTTCAGCTTCCACTCTAAAGGAAATATAAGGAATCAGATTCTTCAAGAAGCAAGGAAAATCTTAAACCTTGAGCCCCCAACTAGCTGCATGCAGGCTGAAATTGTGCCCATGCAGAGCCCCATTGATTTCAGTGGGGTTCACTGTGGGTGCAAGGGTCTGTCCCCATTAAGCCAGTTGTAGGGCTTCAATTCACAAGTAGCAAAACCACACGTATCCCACCTGAATATATCCTGTGGCATCTGCATCCACTGTCATCTTATTTAGCCCAGAATTGCAGAATTTTCCAATAGAATGGTCAAAATGAAGAGCAGGAGATAGCAGGCATCAAAAAAGCTTCACAGAAAAGCTCTTTATTGTGAGAGAAGTCAGCTGCCTTAAAATTCTATCCTCTTTCCCCAAACTCCCAGAAAACGGGCATGGAAGCAGTAAGTTATGCAATAGCTTTGCGGATGCGGTGTATGACTCCAATCTTACATAACAGGATAAGAGGGGAAACTAGAAGTCCTTGATATCATTTTGAGAAAGCCAAGGGACTTTCAGAAATGTAGAGGTTGCGGGAAGAGGCCAGGGACTACAGTTAGTTTCATAACTCTCGTTAAAGTAAGACCAAACCAAGGAAAAGTAAGAAGTTGAATTTCATCAGAGCAAGGCTTAGAGAAATTTGTAGGAACAAAATGGGAGGGCACAAAAGCAGGAGTTAAATGGAAGAAGTTCAAAGTTAACAGTGTCAGGGTTTGTGCGTGTGTCACCTGTGATAGCAATAAAAGAGAAAAACCTATATAGAATATCATGCATCTTCAATAATCCTCTCTGCTCAAACAGAGCACACCTCCACTCTGAAGTATGTAAAAATAAGATGCATGCACATGTATCAAGGAAACAATAAACCCCAAAGAAAGAAGTATTCATGGGCAACGGTGGTAAAAACAGTTAACACTTCTGTGCAATAGGTAGACTGGACATCTTATGGGACTGGCAGCTTTCACTTCCTGGTTTCCCCTTTAAATCCAGCCCAGCAGATGAGTGCAAGAACTGCAGTTGTGCACTGCCACTGTCTGAATAAGACTTGTGGGGAAGGCCCTTTGCACCCTGCCTGGAAGCAGCATGGTATAACACACAGTTGAGGCCACATATGGGATAGTGTGCGCCCTTCTGCCCCCTTTATTATTGAAGGCCAAGAGTCATGGCAGTGATATGAGCCAAGTTAGTGAAAGCTGCTCCTTTTCCAGCTCTACTAGACTGAACTTGCTGTAGAATTTGGGGTATTGCTCTTACAACTAAGCGTCAAAAGGATTCGGATTGTGTTTTGATGCAACCAGTACTAATATTTCTGTAGAGGCCTTATTAATGGAGGAATCTATAATCAAAATGTAGGACAATTTTCATCCTCTTTATCTTGTATTTTGGTTGAAGAAGCAGGAGACACAGGAAGTGGTTCAATCTTCCTGAAATTTTGCATGCATGTTGATTAGAGCTGGTTGGAGGTCAACAACTGTCTCATGATAACTGTCAAGGTTTTGACATTCATTTTTCATTTCATGTTGGAACAAAACCAAAATCTTTTGAATGACTTCATGAAACAGGATTGTGTCAAAACTGTCATTTTTGCATCAAAAAGGGAAGGTTTTCGATTTGGTTCTCTTCCCCATCATCTCTTCCCCCTCCCCCCCCCCCAAAAAAAAATCTATCAATGTGTCTCTGAAATGTTTCAGTTTTGATATATTTTGTCAAAAGTTCAGATTGGCTCCAATATAGATACAGAAGAATAAATTGTAGCATCAGGAAAAAAAATAGCATTAACATTCAATTATGATTGCGCTTCTAAAGGCTTTGGGCACTTCTAAACATTTCTCGCTATATGTCTATCTTTCATTGAAGCTAAACAATCTGTACTTATGTACAGTGGAGAGGTCACCGTCAGTGATAAATGATCTAACTTCTGGTAGAAAGCTATTTGTACCCCGCATAGTAAACTGCCCTATGTTCTCCTGTAGATGTCAGATATAGAAGATACGGCAACGCAGCTGTGATGAGGTAGTATGGTATGAGTTACAGTAACTATACAGAAGACAAAGCAATTTTTAAAATTAATTTCATCTCACTCCAATTCTAATGAGGCTTGACCCCTTTTTTAATTTGACTGCTATAGCTGCTTTGTCATAGCACACTGTAGACTGGAATGGTTTTAACCCATTTGTTTGAAAGCCCAACCTTAATCTCTTTAATAAAGAGCAGCAACATAGCGGTCATGGCCAGTATTAAATAAGAATTTGTAACGAACGACAGCATAGTTACTGAGCTTCCACAGATGCCTTCTGATCTGTTTACATTTCCAACCCCTTCCCTACATTTTACATGGACTGACTGGAGGCAGAGGCAAGAACAGTTTCTGATCTTCTGTTCTCCACTACCCCAAAATGGTCTGGTTATACAACAAGACTGCTGCTGATGAACCAATCCCACTGGGTTGGTGGGGAAATGCAAATGTCGGGCGGGAGCAAGAAGTCAAGCATACCACAGCGATAGAGCATGCAGCAGGGACACTCAGCCCATACTCTACAAGCTGCAGGTCTGCCTGTGTCTCGGCAGACTGACACAGCACAGGTCCCAGGCGACTTTCCCACCCAAACACACACAGGACAGTGTAGGGCAGGGGTTCTCAACAAAAATTTTGGTGACCTCAATGTGGCCACCAACTCTTGCTGGTGGCCGCTCTGACAATTTTTCCTAAAATACTTAATTAACTTTAGGCAAAACAATAAATATGCACATATACATGTCCAAATCATTGTAATTTATCTATGTAGGGGTTTGCTTTTTCTGCAGACTCAATAATAAAAATAATGTACAGTTGTCTCTATTTTTTACTGGACCTAAACAGAATAGAAAAATGAATAGGGTGCTCTGAACATTCTTGTCTTTTTTCTTGTGGTTTCTTTTGCCTTTTTAGGTTTTTTTTTTTTTTTTTTTTTTTTTAAAAGACTTGCTAGCTATAAGTAAGTCTACTATGAAAAGTGATATTTGTATGTTTGTTAATATCACTTTTCACAGCAGACTTACTCTGCCCCGGCAACCCAGGGACAAATTAAACCCTGGCTGGGGAGGTGGCTACAGAGGCAGCAGGGGCAATGGGGCACACAGCAGGGGCCAAAGGTAGTGAGGGGTGAGCTCAGGGCCAGAGCCTGCCACAGTGCAGCCAGGGAATGGAGTCCAGAGCCCCACACCCAGAGGACAGGGCCTGGGGACAGAGTCCCATGACTGTATCCTGCCGAAGTCCCGTGGCTGGAGCCTGCCACTTGCCATCCTAAGGCTGATGCCCAACGCCGCCACCAACGGGAACGTGGGGAACTCACTGACTGCGTGCTCCCCCAGCTTGTGGGTCTCCGGGCGGGGATGGGGCCCAACCACTGCTGGTGGCCCCTGGGGAGGGGCCGCTGCCAGGAGGTTGTGGCTGTAAGAAAAGCCCCTGATGGCCACATGCGGCTACAGTGGCCACATTTGAGAAATGCTGGTGTAGGGTATCATATGATATTGCTAAATACAAAGGGACACATTCTCCTAACACCGACTCTCACAATTAGGATAAGGAAAAAAATATTACCTAAAACAGCTGCTGTGTCTTTTTCAGCTTCACTACAGAGCTTCTGCCTAGAACTATTCCCTGCTGGGCTTCCTGTTTAAATTTAAAGAACAATACAGAGCATTGTACATGGACTGTCAGCTTAGGAGCCACCAGGATTTCCCTAATAAAAGACACATACGCTTGCCAAAGGAAGAAGATAAAACAGTAGCTTGTCCACCCTCACAGCAACATAGTGCTGATAGGGAGTGGAAACCACCACCTCTAAGGAAGGGAGAAAAAACAAGCCCCCTCATTTCCTCACTCCACAAAAGCCTCTGGGGAAGAGGGAGGAAGAGGGTATATTGAGGACCAGTGCTTTAGATATTTATAGGAATTAAACTTTTCTTTAAGGGGTGGTTGAATGTTCCTAGAAGTAGGGTGGGGGGGAAATCAGCACTGGAAATCACTGGAATTATGGTAGTAAATGAAAAAGCAGAGTGGAGGGAATATGAAAGAGTGGAAACCCCAAAACTGGAGGAGAAAAAAAAAACAAAAACCAACAACTCAACTTCAAGTGTGGTTTGTATAAGCAGAAAGTGACATTGCCCTTCACACAAATCATGAGCTGGTTTGTACGAGTGTGTGCAGCTAAAGGCAACATAGATCATAAAATCTAATCTGATTGACTGTTTCAGAAGATCATGCTATAAATTAAACATGCCAGGCTTATTTGTTTAATTTCCTTGGAGTGTGCTATCTGTAAACAGCCTTGGGACCATCTGCTTGAGTTTACTTCTGTGGCTACTGGGAACTTCTTTTTAAGAAATCAAGCAAGTTTGATGTAACACTTAGAAATCCCTACCAGATACTTTAAAATAGCTAGTCTAAGTAGGAGAGTACTAGACATCTTCTGACCCTTTACTTACGCGATATATCCATGATCATCCATTTTGGACATAATCCAGTCACTAAAGCTGGTTGGGAAATGTTTTTCCCTACAAAAGCTTTTGAGTTGGGGGGGGGAGGGGGGCGGAGAAATACAAAAAAAAATTGTCAAAAACCACTTTCAATATTTCTTCTCAGCCAAATGGTGATGCTCACTGACAGATGTGAAAGTGAAAAGGGGTGCAGATGTTGGCAGCGACCACCACCTCGTGACAGCCTTCATCAAGCTAAAACTGGGTCTACCAAACAAGGGACATAGATGTTATGATATTGACAAGCTAAAGTCCCTTGAAATACAGAAAGCCTTCGTTCTGCAGTTAAATGGGTTTCAAGCACTTGTAGACCTTGATGAAGAGGAGGGGAATGAGGATGACGCAATCAACAAGAAGTGGGACAAAGTAACAGCAATTTATAAACAGAGCAGCAAAGCCTGTCTAGGCTACAGGTAGAAAAGAAGGAAGGAGTGGATTACACCCAGCACATGGAATGCCATAGAACCCAGACGAGCCCTGAAGAAAAAAAAGTTTTAGACACAAAATCCCAGAAGCTAAAGGACAAATACCATGAACAGCATAGCAAGGCACGCTGGAGGGTCAAACGCCTTGTGAGAGTGGACAAATGGCATTATATGGATAATCTTGCAACACAAGCAGAGGATGCAGCTTCTCGTGGTGAACAAGGAACTATCTACAAAATGTCGCAGCTGATCAGTGGTAAACGGCAGACACCAACAAACATTCTTATCAGGAACAAACAAGGCCACCTACTAACAACCAAAAAAGAACAAGAAATGCGCTGGACAGAGCATTTCAAAGAATTGCTGAACAGGGAGCCACCTAAAGAGGAAGCAAACATCCAAGAGACAGAAGAAGATTTTGATAGCAACACAGACACCCCAACTAAGGAAGAGATCGTTCAAGCCATCAAATCCTTTAAAAATGGGAAAGCTCCTGGCAAGGATAACTTGAATGCAGAATTGTTCAAGGTAAATCCTAAATTAGCAGCATCTATCCTAGCCCCTCTATTTACATCAGTCTGGGAAAGGGAAAAGGTGCCAGATGAGTGGACCAATGGGGTTATAGTGAAGATACCAAAGAAAGGAACTCTCAGTGACTGTAATAACTGGTGTGATATCACACTTTTATCTGTGCCAAGCAAAGTATTATGTAAGATCATAGTCCAGCATATATCAGAGGCACTTGATAGCATTCTCAGAAAAGAGTAAGCTCGTTTTTGGAAAGGGCGTGGATGCACAGACCAGATCTTTATTCTACGAAACATAATAAAACAGTACTTAGAATGGCAAAGGTAACTCTACATAAATTTCATAGACTTTGAGAAGGCTTTTGATAGCATTCACAGGACCAGCCTATGATGCATTCTGCGGGCACATGGAATTCCCTTCTGTATAATCAACGTCATCAAAAGTTTCTATTTCAACTGGACATGCAGTGTTGATCACGGTGAGCTCAGTTTTGAAAAGTCAAAATAGGAGTACATCAGGGGTGTGCCACGTCTGCAATCCCTTTCAACATTGCCATCGACTGGGTAATGCGGCGTACAACAGAAAGACATGCCAAGAGGCATTAAATGGACACTCTTCTCATCCCTTGAAAACCTGGACTTCACAGATAATGTTGCTCTCCTATCACACACCCAACACAATATACAAGAAAAAACAACTCGACTCAATGCAGTCAGCCAGCAAATTGGACTGAAAATCAACCACAATAAGACAGATATCACAACCTTTAATATTGCCTCACCATCACCAGTACGGATAGAGGATTATATTCTCACCAATGTAGAAACATTCACATACTTGGGCAGCACTATCAGCCAGGACGGTGAAACAAGCCGGACATCCGGAACAAAATCAATAAAGCCAGGAACACCTTCAAGAGCTTAAATACAGTCTGGAAATCATCAAAATACAACACCAAAACCAAACTCAAGACTTCTCAGAGCGGTGTACTTTCAACACTACTTTATAGTGCAGAATGAGAAAGTATAACCTGTCCAAACTGTTTCATTCCATACAACCTGCCTCAGAAAAATCCTCCATATCTTTTGGCCCAAAACAATCTCAAACCAAGATCTATTGACACAGTGCAGCCAAGAGGATCTGAGCATCATCATTGCCAGGAGGCGTTGAAGATGGATTGGTCATGTGCTTCGAATGGAAACTGATTCCATCACCAGAGTAGCAATAAGATTGACACCTGAAGGCAAGCAAAAATGAGGCCGCCCGAAGACAGCATGGCGAAGAGCTGTGGAAGCCGAGGTGAAAAACCTGGGGCCCAGCTGGGAAACTATTGAAAGACTTTCCAGAAACAGACAAGAGTGGAGGAGCTTCATCACTGCCCTAAATGCTAGAGGCGTAATAGGAACATGATGATACTTCCTCCATGCCCTGCTCTCCAAGCTTCAGGCCAGTATTATTCAAGGGAACAGGATGAGAAATGTGGAGCTCAAAAGAAAAATTAAGGAAAAGCAATCTCTAGTATATTGCTTATGATTTCCCCACTACCAATTGTCTTTGAGGCTTGGGGTATGTTAGTAAACACACATCTCCTTAGCTGTAAGCTGACAGACCTTTGTCTGTCATGTGATGGTTACTTTTCATAAAGAGTTCTTTCTTTATTCTGAAGAAACTGCATGGCCATGGAGGCATTACATGACATTTTTCTTTTGCTACGTTTAGAACATTACATGCCAGACGGACTTCCTGCCCCTCCCCAAAGAGGAATTTCCCACTAATATCTTTATTCAGAACATATCTACATTGCCTCCAAGAAAGGAGCTCTACTGTCTTATACACAGCACTTATGTGTGTATAGTTCAGAGGTCTGGGGGTGCACATGTGCACCCTAACACTTCCCAGAGAAAGCGTACTAAATTACTCAGGAAAAATAGGTTGCTAGTGATCAAACTAATGTAACTAATGTAGATTCATTTCAGAAAGATATATTCGAGTATCTCAAAGGCAATGTTCAACTCAAGGAAAATTCAGACCAATAATTACTGTACAATCAAGATCAGCAAAGTCTAACACACATTAGTAAGAATCAGAAGTTCCCATGCAAACTGTAACCATCAAAATGAATACAGTGATCTGAACTTAACAGTTACCACAAAAATTATGACTATAAAAAAAAAAAAAAAAAAAAAAAAAAAAAAAAAAAAAGATTAAAACCAATGAAATGGAACTTGTGTGATAAAATGCAAATAGATATGAAAGAAGCCATTCAGATATGGATGTCTACCCACAAATCACAAGAGAGAAGCGGTATACAGGACATTTTCCAACAAATGGAGTTTGTCTGCTTCAACAGACCATTAAAATAAATGCTGCCTTTCATGGCCTGTATAAAGCTGTCATAGAATTACATATTAAAACCCAGGCCCCGGTCCTGTACTCGATCCCTGCAGGCAGATCCCTGCACACATGCAGAATCCCACTGACTTCACAGGCCTCTACATAGGCACAAAAGTCCATCCATGTGGATCCAATTGTGGAACTGGGACTCTAGTCAGGAAAAATGTCTGGCAATAAACATACATGTCTCCCCACTCTCTTTTAGATTTGTACCAACATACCGGCTACATTTAAATCTAACCTTTCAGAAAATTGTTTAAAATTGAGATCTACAAGCAGTGCAGAATGCTTGTTACTACTTCTGCAGTTTCAAAGCATTACCTGAAAGGTACTTTATCAAACAGTGAAATAGATCATCTTAACTGATATTTATCAGCACAGCTCCACTGCCTGTAATGGAACTACACCAATATACACTAGCTGAGAATCTAGCCAGAGAATCCCAAGCTCATTTTGTCCAACTCTTAAAACAGCCACATAGCATCCAATCCTGCTCCTATTTAAGTCAATAGCTGGCTCCTGTTTTATTAGTAGGAGCCAAGTTATTTGAGAAGAATGCATTATTCCTATAACACTTTTTTTAAAATGTAGAAAGAGGT
Organism: Trachemys scripta elegans; assembly: GCF_013100865.1. Lineage (NCBI taxonomy): Eukaryota > Metazoa > Chordata > Testudines > Emydidae > Trachemys > Trachemys scripta. The sequence continues at coordinate 61,085,667 of NC_048307.1, read as the reverse complement.
CAAATATATTCTTGGTGATGAATGAAGACAGTCAGAAAGGGGTTAAAAGCAGCCAAGGGAGGCTGGTTGGGAAGTCAGACACATGTGTGGTTGCACCCAATTAGGGCACAGTTGGCCTGGATAAAAGGGCAGGCTGAGAGAGGAGACTCTTGCTCCAACTGGGGAGTAGAGAGGACCAGGCCACCCGGGAGAGCAAGCAGGCTATGTGAGACAGAGTAGGGCTGGGGAAGGGCAGGGCAAGCTGAAGAGTTCTGGCCTGGTGAGTCCCCAGGCTGAGGCCTTGCTAAAGGCCAGGGGAGGTACTAGAGCTGCAGGGAGGCAGCTGGGGCTAGAAAGGCAGCAGGTCCACCCCTTGACAGTAATGAGTGGCCATTTCAGACTGCAGTTTGCTCCTGAGAGAAGGGGCTGGATGACGACTGGCAGTAGCCTCTGAGGCAAGGTGGGTATAGGGGGTTGGGGCTCCCTTGGGAGGGGAGACCTAGAGTGTGGGGGCACTGCTGTGAGGCAGTACCCCAAGGTAAGGGGCACTGGAGTCCGGGAGGGACATGGGGCCAGAGGTGGAGACAAAAGGGCAGGTAACTGAGGATGAGAAACCAGCCAGAGGAGGGCGCTCCTGAGCTGGATGAGCTAATTCCCGGACTGACCAGAAGGAGGAGCTGCACCAGTGAGTCAGCGCTCTGCTACATGGTATTACACCAATTTGACCCAAAGTTTCTTGCTGCAGAATTCTCTCTTCCTTAAGACACTTCTGTTTCCTTTTTGACTTGAACTCATTTCCTTGATTCTTCTAGGATTTCTTCCAAGACTGCTTTTCCATCAAATGCTAAAGCAGAGTTTATTTTAGTTTTTTAATTGGAGGAAACTTGCTTAACTTTTGTTGGTTGTCCATTTTAATGGATTAGAAAACTAGATCACTGAATTGTTTACAGTTTACTTGATTCCCTTCCTAATGACAACACTAACTATCCTCATCTTGAATAATTTTCCTATAGTTTAGTTATTTATTTTTAGCAGCACTGTGATAAAAGTTTGAGTTAAAGAAAGTGCTCTGAGCAGCTCAGACAGAGAATGATGAAAACAGAATATATGTTGGAAAATGGGCAAGTTCACCAATACCATCTTGAGATATTAACAGAAAGTGGTGAAAAATTAGCTAGAATTATAGTAACTAGATACAGGAGGGGAAAAATAAATCCCCAAATGAGTTAGTTTAAACTATTTTTAAAAATTCTTTAAATAATCAGACTAACTAGAATGGATTATGAAACTGATTTCCAAACAGGATATTTAACACCCACTTTAAAATTATTCAGAAATATTACATTAAAAGAACAAAATGGGCACCTTAAATTATAACAGCAAATCTATCTAGCAGAACAGGAAAAGGATTACGACGAGTCTGACTCTGGGAAGTTTGCAGGGAGTTTTGTTCCAGGCTATTTTACGTAATACTGTTTTGAACAAGATAGTTCTTTATAAGACAACAGCATACGAATCCCAACAAAGAAAAAAACTGTTCATGTATCTGCTTAATGAGGTTTGGGTCTCAGCCTTGTAAGTGTAATAAACTGACTAAGAAAGGGATGGAAGGAAAGGGAAATAAGCCCAATGGCAGAAAGATGGTTCATCCAAGTCGAAATATTTATGGAACCTAATTTTTTAGACTTCTATTTACAATAGATAGTCTGATTAAGCTTCAGTGCAGTGTATCTGAGGTCTTTTCAAAATCAGATAAGCAGAATCTGGTGGCTTCAAAGCCAAGAAGGACCACGAGTTTGGGAGCAGACTTGTGATTTTCCCGCAAAAAGGAGGATGATAATGGTTCCTTCTGCTCAGTGAATAATTCCTTCTAGTTTATTTATGGTATGGTGAAGATGGCAGCCTTAGAGGTCACTACAGTTAGTTCTTTATCCCAGCTACAGTTAAGCATTATGTGAATAATGGGTTTTTCAATTCATTGGCAATTGTCCTGCCCCAAATAAAAATCAAACAAAATTTGTTTCAGATCAAATGGAAGAGTTTGCTTTAATTTTGAGCATTTCATTTTTTTAATTTTAATAAATTGGAAGGAAATTTCTCACAAGCTATTTCAAACCAAAAAATCTAACCATTTCATTTCAAAGATATAGTCATAACATTTAGACTTGTAGAGGGGTGGGGTGTGTGTGTGTGTGTGTGTGTGTGTGTGTGTGTGTGTGTGTGTGTGTGTGTTGATACAACACACACGCACAAGTCATGAAAAATGACAACTTCTTAAAATTGTTCTCTGTTGCTGCATTTTTCACCAAAAAAATTTCACCCAGCTCCAGTGAGCACTGTGATGGTAACTGCCAACAAGTGCTCAGGGGCCATAATGGGGAGTAGTGATCTGGGGATCTGTACAATTTATTAACTCTGTATGCATCATTACCAAGCTGCAAACTCCCTTCTTAATATGGAGGCTAAGTATCTTCTGTTTTTTTTCCCCCTTTATGTTGGACTTGAAATGCCAAAGCTGCTGACACAAGAGGGTTGCTGAATTCAGTGTTCAGCTACTGAAATGTAATTGCTTATTGCTCTAGACAAAAAAGACTGGCTCTGACCACGAAAACTGATTTGTCAGGGAGAAGGTCACCTGACAACAAAGTGTCCTGGATTTGCCTCCTCAGATGTCACCTCACAAAGGTACTGGAAGGCTACAAAGGGCAGGTGCTAATCTATTTGGGGATTCTACAGACTTTCACCAGCTCACGCTGAGTGGAGCTGCATATAGGAGACTGATGAGCCCAAGAAACATGCCAGAGAGGCCAAGGGAGGAAACAATGCTGCAGCCTGCTGAGACCCAGGGAAGCTTAAAGCACACAGGGGACTCCATGTTCAGATCCTCTCAATCTGATCCACCACCAGCAGGGGAAGCCCAACCAGATCTGTAACATTGGGGGGGAGGGGGGAAATCATGGCCTAAGATGAACCAAAAACATTTCAGGATCCTCTGAGGAGTATCCTTTGGGCTGAGCTACAAAATCCCACAACACAGATATGTTTGCAGTCCTAAAAATGTCTTCTTAAAATCAAGTTGCATTTGTTATACAATTGACCATCCCTGTTCTTTTGCTCATTCGCATGTTAATTATATGCAAGAGCTGGCCCAACTTTGTAGGACGCACAGTTTAAAAATCAACCCACAAACAGAAGCAGCTCATGAGGTTTCACGTGTAAAACTACACACCCTTCTATCAGCAGAGATGGTAGAAAGGGAGGGCTAGTCTCTTTCTGAATAATCTATTTCACACACAAAGATCCTGCATCAGGGTACACTAGCACAGATCCTTGTGGTCATGGAATCTCATTGATGTACATTGATCTACATGAATACAGAAGTTTAGCCCAGTGGATCTTGATGCACATGCAGGGCCAAAAATCAGATTTCTTCTTCCTGTAAATTGTTTTATCCTCCATAATTTAGTTTAGCTATAAAAAGCTTATGTATTACTGCCGTACTTAGATTAAATATACAGCTAAAATATAATTTTACCCCATAACAGAAATTCATACTACAAGATCATTAAAAAAAGTCTTGTTTCAGTTTTCTTTTATATGTAAGTCAGTAGTTATTATTTGCATAATATTTTGCTAATGTATCTTTACGTAAGAGTTTAGGTAATTACAGTCTCAGACTATTGGCCAAAAATTCTACTCAGTTACACTGAATAAATATTTAATCTATATTTATTTATCCAATGACTGACCCAGTTGTAAAGCAGAATATCATCCTGTATCAGCAATCTGAGAAATACTTTTCAATAGAAAGCATATATAAATCAAGAGTAAAATAAACTTTCCTGCCTCTAAAAAGTTTTTAAGACTGTTTACAGAGAAACCCTCTGCAGCCTGCAGCACTGATGGCCTTAGCTAGGTCTCCCACAACCTCAGTCAGGTTGGTTTTTGACTCAAACATTTACAATCACCAAACACATCATTCTAAAAACAAAAAAGCCATTTTACTCAGCATCAAAGAGCTGCATTTTGTTTAGCTACTTACAAAAGATAGAGCAGAACAGTCTACATAACACCATATACTGCATTTATAGAGTCTTAACTTCACTTTCACCTCCAGGACTTGAGGATTTAGTACAGCTGATTAAGTCTATATCAAAGATGAAATAAAGATGTTTAAAATCAACTTGTCAAAGTACAAGGAAAGAATTGTTTTAAAAAACAAAAAAAACAAAAAAAACAGTATTTAGTTTCATTTATGATACTTTCTGGTGCTGACATGAGTTTAACACAGTAAAATACGTATGTAAATCATTGAGAAAAAAGGAGTTTACGTACCTGGGATTAACAGGAAATAGATCTGTAGTTTTCCAGATCTACTTTAATTACAAGTTTCCCAGTGCTGATGCAGTTTGGATCTCTTGAACACCACATCCATGCAAAGAAAGTTGGTTTTCATCTACAATGGATATCAATGGGGAAAAAACATGCAGTTTAGAAAAGTGTATTTAGACTCTAAAATCACCATTTGCCTCCGATGTTATGCTGCCTATATGGTAACATACAAGATCAACCAATGCCCTAAAAACATCACAACCCACCTAATTACTTTCAGCTGTTTGTCATGTGATCTTGCTGACTGATCAAGTGACTTCTTTTCCTCCTGTCACAAGTCTAGCAACTCAGTTAACTAGCCCATCTCTACCATCTAAATGTAAATGTATCAAACCTTTGCTTAACCCAGGGACCAAGTCTGAGTGTGTGTAGCTAAAAAAAAAAAGAGTGCCTTCTATCTATTTTTAAATAAAACAAGCTACAAAAGGATGCTAGCCTATTATTGTGAGTTTTTGTTTTTGTTTTTTTTAAAAACACAAAATGTTTATAAATGGGACATCAGCCAGCATCAAGCAAAAGCTCCCCAAATGTAATGAGCAATATCAGCTTCAAGCATGCTGGGTCCCTTACAACTGATCCATAACAACAAAAAACAGACAACTTCCTTAGAAAAAAAAAAAAGGCAGGGCAATTTTCAGTTAAATAGGACATAGGACAGCAGTAGGACGAGAACAAGATGCCAGAGAATTTTAGTAAGTGTTTAACCGATACTGCAATGAGCATCGGACAGACAGACCCCTGCTCTGCCCAGAGCACCACTGTAATCACCTCTGTGTGAGTGCAGGAATCCATTGGCATAGAGTCTGTTGCAGGCATGGGGTGTTAACCATTAAACAGATATTTTCTTAAATAATTTTTTACACTTAAAATGAAGTTGGAGGCATTTCATCAATATTGAAAATTTGCAGAGTGGAGGACATGTCTATTATTTACTTCTATTTCTTCCCATACAAAAATAAATAAATAAATAAATCAATCAATAAAAATCACACAATACTAAGCAGTATAGCCATGTACATACAGACGTTTCCCCCTCACAAAATAACGTTGCAGGCTGTATAGAGGGCTATACTCTACAGCACCATTTTACTATGGTTTTCAGACTGAAAAGTAAAAACCTTGGCTAACAGTTGTGGCTAGCACTGTTTCAATTATAGAATAGATGTGACTGCTCTATGGGAGTGCAAGTCTTACTTCCACTTTGAACAGCTGGTCACATTAACCTCTTCTGGAGTATTTTACTGCTTTCAGCTGGTGGATTTAATCCTTTAGCTCAAGCAACAGAGGTTTATGCTTTTATAGTGCTCTCTTGTGCAGGGCACTGTACAGACAGAAGAGAATTTGTTTTACAGCTTTGTTCAAATTATAGTAACAAATTTTACCTTGGAACGTAGTATATAAGAAAATATCAGTTTATGGATTTTTTTAGAACTCCACCAACTCAATAGTATTGACAGAACATTTTATAACAACTGTTCATTTTGTAAAAAGCTACAACAACGATCTAAAACACAAATTCCATGCTCAGTGCTAGCATCATGGTGCATATGTACGCAGCAATATGTCACTTGATAAATTAGTATCACAGTGTTTGCCAAAACCCCACCCATACATTAGCTCAGTCAGAAGGACAAGTTTAACAGTAGCAGGGTGGTGCCAGCGCAAAGCACTACCATCTTTTGTTGCTAGCAGTGGGAAGTTAAACATGAAAATTAAGCCAAGACTACAGGGTGTGAAGCTATAGGGGATCGAGACCCAAGAAGAGATTCCCATGAATTCATGTGAACTGAGATCACCAAGTTTTGCACAGCTCTATAGGATCTTCAGAGTCACTCACAGGCACTTCACATATTGAAATGATTTCAAAGGAGTCCCTTTAACTGATTAAAAAGAACAGGAGTACTTGTGGCACCTTAGAGACTAACAAATTTATTAGAGCATAAGCTTTCGTGGACTACAGCCCACTTCTTCGGATGCATATAGAATGGAACATATATTGAGGAGATATATATACACACATACAGAGAGTGAATCACTTCAAAAGTTTTTTTTTCTCTTACTTAATTGGCCTCTCAGAGTTGGTAAGACAACTCCCACCTGTTCATGCTCTCTGTATGTGTGTATATATATATATCTCCTCAATATATGTTCCATTCTATATGCATCCGAAGAAGTGGGCTGTAGTCCACGAAAGCTTATGCTCTAATAATTTGTTAGTCTCTAAGGTGCCACAAGTACTCCTGTTCTTTTTGCGGATACAGACTAACACGGCTGCTACTCTGAAACCTGTCATTTAACTGATTAGGCACTTAAACCACATCTCCTCCAATAGATGCCAGATTACCTTTAACATAAGTCCCTTTCCTCCTTCAAGGCTCTCTCCTCACTATTTCTTGGTTTGCTCTTCTAGAGCTGAGAAGTAAGAGAAGATTTCTAAGTTTGTTCTCTGATTTAATTATTTAAAGCATGATGGGTAAAATATCCCACAGTGCAGAGGGCCCCTGTACCATTTATTTAAGCCTTGTATTTGTCCATTGCAAATGAAGCAGTCAAGCAGTAGGGTTTCCCCATCCCAAACAGGTTAGCATGGAGACAGGTTGGGTCAGCAGCTAGTGAAGCCACAATTACATAGATCCAGTAGTCTTAATCCTTGCACAAATAGAACAGAGAGAGACTGCTGCTGCTACTTTTGCTCAAATACTGCAACCCCAAACTCTACTGCTGGACTGCGGGTGGATTTCATGCATAAAGCCTAATTATTCCGACTTTATGTAAGTGAAAGGAAAAGACTTTAACCACACTTACTTCTGTTACTGAGGAATCCATCAAATTATCTTAACATGCTTGGAGTACTTACATAGGTAAATCCCAACTATTCAAAGCACATGTACACTATGATTGATAAATGCTTGTCAGCGAGAGCTGAGGGCATCAGTACTGGTCAGAAGGGGCTGAGTACCATGCAGTGCCAGGATGTTATTGATGTGATTTATTATTTTATGCTGGGCTTTGAATTTTATTTGAAAATATATTATATCTATTTTAATTAAGGAAGGATGGCTACTAGCAAATAAAAATGCACTATCGTTGGCATGATTAGTCTCCATTTGTACAACATTTTCAAGATACAAAGCACTATATAAAGTACTAAGATGTTAAAACAGATCTAATTTAACATACACTTTTAAGGGAAAAAAATCTAGATAACTGATCAATACACCTCATTTGCTGGTGAATTTTACCTTAGAAATGCATACAATTATAAAATCGTAACTACTTGGGCATTCACACACAAAACTGACTTCCTCCTTTTCTTAACCCATCTCTTTGATCTGTGCATGTTGTTCAGTACAGCCTAACAATACCAGGACCTACGTTTTTTATCAACTGGTTCTGGTCAAAATTAAGTGTTCACTTTAAGCCTCTCCATTCTGATCTGTGACAATGTGATGCAATTTATTTAATAAGTGTACAAAATACACTGTCTTGCAGACAGTCACTGGTCACCATTGCTTGAAAAATGTTGGGAGTATCTATTTATTTAGAGATATCATGAACAGGGCCGGCTCTAGGCACCAGCAAAACAAGCTGGTGCTTGGGGCGGCACATTTTTAGGGGCGGCATGGCCGGCGCCAGAATGCTGCCCCTAAAAATGTGCCCCGGCCGCCGTAGCTCACCTCCGCTGCTGCTGCCATGGTGCGCGAAACAGCTGATTCGCGCGCAGCTACTCGCCCTCCCTCCCGGGCTCTCAAGCCTGGGAGGGAGGGGGAGCAGCGGCGTGCGAATCAGCTGTTTCGCGCGCCGCAGCGGCTCAGGGTCTCCCCCTCCCAGGCTCTCAAACCTGGGAGGGAGGGGGAGATCCCCAGCGGCCGCGGCGCGGGCGCCGCTTCTCCCCCTTCCTCCCTCCCAGGCTTGAGAGCCTGGGGGGAGGAGGCAGGGCTGGGGACTTGGGGAAGAGGCGGAGTTGAGGCGGGGCCGGGGGTGGGGTAATTAAAGAACGGGGGATGGCCAAAATTGTTTTTGCTTTGGGTGGCAAAAATCCTAGAGCCGGCCCTGATCATGAATAACTGATAGGAAAACAATCCTGCAACTTTTACTTGCAGGAGTAATCACAAGTAGCCCCACTGAAGTCAGTGGTCCAATTCCTTAGTATTTTATTAGGTCAAACTCCCACTGACTTCAAACAATAATACGGCAGAATAAGAACTGGTACAAAAATTATGGACCAATCCTGCTCCCACTGACTTTCATGGAAGGAAAAATTAGACCCTTACAAAAGGGCATCACAATTTCAATTGAAATAGTCTGGTGAATAAAGCTGCCCTCCATAAATATAGGTTTCAGGATTTGTACCCAGATTCTTAGAGGGTTTTTAATAGCTTTTATAGCTTACGTATTTCTGACACAAACCTGTTGCAGTCTCCTTCCAACACTACTTTGGTGTAGCTATATCAAGAAGTGCACTTGTACAGTGTAGCTCAAAGCACAGTGTTATTGTCTTCTCCATAAAGCATCACAGAATTTACTTCTGAATTTGTGAAATCTACTGAACTAGACAGTAAGAGATCACTAATTCCAGGAGGAAGTGAACAGTCTGATAAATGGTTAGCCTATTGAAGTCTTGGGCAGCTCAACCAGGACTAGACATAACTACAGGCCCAGCCTGAAGAAAAAGACACAGGAAATTATATATAGATATAGATAGCCACACTTCTATAGCACTTTACAGAGGACCACAAAGAACTTTGTAAAAGTGGGTAAGCAACATTATCTCCATTGTGCAAATGGGGAAACCCAGGCACTGTAGGAACCAGGACATGGGTGGTCCGGCCTAGTGGTCAGGAGGAGAAGTCTGGAGCAGAGAAATGAAAGCGAGGGTGTGACACCCTGTACCCCATGTTCACCACTTTCATATGGTTATATATTTTGTACAAAGTATGCCTTGTGAGGTATCATTTGAAAACTCAATCTTCTGGATATTATTACCCTTTTAAAATGTGTGTGACAACACTGCATACAAAAGTATGAGATTTTGCTTTATGTTACTAAAATATGTTCTGGTTCTGGAGAATGCCTCCAGATTAGCTCTTCAGAAACAACAAAGAACTGACCACAGGTGTTAAGAAACTATTAATTGCTTAGGCGGCAGAGATGATGTAAACAAGAAATTTATATTTCATCCCAGAGACTGTTCAAATCTCACGTACACAGGAGACTGTTCTACGCCCCAGCAGGGGGTAATCCTGAAAGAGGAGGAGGAGGATATAAAAACAAGAGACTGTGACCTCTACATGACCCCCTCTTCCTCCCATCTCTCTGTTCATGACACCAATGAACACCTGAAGACTCTGAACTGGGGGAGGGGTACATGGCTGAAAAGAAATCCAGTCTGAACTGTTGCAGCTTATGGGGAGAAAGTCATTTTGCTTCTAAGTTAATTTAGGTATTAGCTTGTGTTTTTATTTCTTCTGTAACCAATTCTGACTTTTATATCTTATCACTTGTAATCCCTTCGAATCTATCTGTAGTTAATAAACTTGTTTGTTTTATTATTTTATCTAAACCAGTGTGTTTAGATTGAAGTGTTTGGGAAGCTCTACATAGGATGACAAGACTGATGCATAATCGTTACCCAGTGTTGGAATGACGGACTTACTATGAGCTTATACTGTCCAGGAGGGTACTGAGCAGTGCAAGTTGCACATTTCTGGGAAACAAGGCTAAGACTGAAGAATATGCATATGTAATTCATGAATGGCTGGGAAAGCATTCACGTAACATAGCTGGGAGTGACTTTACAAGTTAGTGGCTGTATATGAGCAAGACCGGGAGCGGTGGCTGTTCACAGCACAGCAGTGTAAAAGGCACCCCAGACTAGAGAATTAAGGGGACTCAGCTATTCAACAAGACGAGGGTCAGAACCAGGTTACCTGGAGTCAAGGAAGGCAGGAGTAGGACTGAGTCTGAGGCAGGAATGAGGCTGGGACAGGGCTGAAATAAGGGAGTGATAAGACTCGAGCATGGCAGAAATCATGGCAGAAAAGAGGGACTGGAACATGGCAGGAGCAGAAGTTAATGCAGCCCACAGCCGAATGCTTTGAGCAGCCAGCACCCTGCTGCTGCCCTTAAGAGCAGGTATGCTAATCCCTTCAGCCAAGTGGGGGAAAGAGGGTGTGTGACCAAACAGGCAACTCAGTTGTGCTTGTTAGACTGTCTGGGGGTTAAGCTGGCAGGTAAGCAAGCCAGCTACAGGCCCTTACACGTGACAGGCAGAGAGATGTCAAGCAACTTGCCTAAGGTCTTTCAATGAATCAGTGGCTGAGCCAGTCTCAGATTAGACCACGGGTCGGCAACGTTCGGCACGCGGCTCGCCAGGGTAAGCACCCTGGCGGGCCGGGCCAGTTTTATTTACCTGCTGACGCGGCAGGTTTGGCCGATCGCGGCCCCCACTGGCTGCAGTTCGCCGTCCCGGGCCAATGGGGGCGGCGAGAAGCAGCACGGGCAAGCAATGTGCTGGCCGCGGCTTCTCGCCGTCCCCATTGGCCCGGGACGGCGAACCGCCGCCAGTGGGGGCCGCAATCGGCCAAACCTGCCGCGTCAGCAGGTAAATAAAACTGGCCCGGCCCGCCAGGGTGCTTACTCTGGCGAGCCGCGTGCCGAACGTTGCCGACCCTTGGATTAGACTATGCTTCCTCTGTACCTCTTCTGAAACCACTTGTCCCTGATCACAGTATGTTGTCTTTTTGGGAAAAGGAAAAAATATTGTGATCAGGGACCATAGAAAGTATTTTAGTCAGTGATCCAATTACCTAATATCAAACAGACTAATTTGTTAATAATTCTTATTAAATTCACTCTGCCATGTTTTTTCAACTTGGGAACTCCTTTACATTTTGTGAGGGGAGCTGGTTTGGAGCACCATCGGCTCCCTCAGTAATGCCAACACGATTAGTCAGCTTGGGGACAATTAGGACCAGAGTAAGCTAGAGGATTTTTTGCAGCACTGCTTCTGTAAATGTGGCTAGAGGAACAGGGTAAGAGATGGTGAAAGAACATTTGGCATGTTGCAATTAGCCCTCGATGGTGGTTACGTGCAATGAGCATGTACAACCTACTTGTCTGGAAGGGTCTCAATATAAGAAGTAGAAGGATTTCAACCTCTCCAATACATTTTTCCCCCCTTCTTTTTCGAAAAGGAGGAGCAGGGGGAGTTAAAGGAATGGTTTATAAAGAATTTCCTTCCTTCCAGTAATTTACTTCAGGTAGTAAATTATATTTTTCCTCCTACCAGTCAAGCATCTCTACTCTTTTTCCAGAAGCTAAGTCTATCAAAAATAGATGGACTTTGCTACAAAAGGTACAATTAGAATTAAGGAATTCTTTTTTCCATATGAAGTTGCATGGAGCTAAAACCGACTTGAAGGCAAATGGTGGAGAATAGAACTGAAACAAAAGGCAGCATGCAGTCCAGTGCATCAACAAAGGAAAGCAATTAATAAGAGACTGGAAATTTCTAACTATACTTGGAAAGTCAAAAACTAAGAGCCGAATTGTAGTGCAGTAATTTGAGAGATTTTATGGAGTTCTGAAGCTACAATTCTACAGAGGAATGCGAAGTTCTTATTACATTTTCCTCCAAATTCAATCAAGCTCTTCTGACAAGATAATTTTAGCACTTGGAATTTGTGACCTCAGCTGAGCTCACTAAAAAGCTGTTAACTTTAATAAGGAGTCGATAATTATTTTTCTACTTTGTACAGACCTATGAACTTGGAAGGTGAGTTGGAGAAGGCCAAAAGACACCTGCTCTGCTTGGAGCATTCTTAAACCCAAGTACCAGAAAGATGGTGCTATGTACATTCATACATCTTCAGGGATGGTTTATAAAGAGAACAGAAAGTAAGTGGTCATTTGAGTAAGATTCTTCTCCATGAGGAACATGCCAGATCAGTTACACATTATGCCATGATTCCTGCTGGGATCAGGGCACCTGACTGAGGGGGGAAGGAAAGCTCTACTAATGATAAACACTGTAGTCTTCATATAATACTGCAGAACAACTGTTTAAGTCCAGTGCTGAAAGCAGCGTGTACTCAATGTCACTGCTGGCTGTCTTTGTTCTCTGGCAGAAGTTTGTCAAGGAAATTTTTCAATTCAGTTGAGGATGTCTATCACCACTCTTCTGATAATTCCCATCAGTTAAGGACTTTTGCTCCCTTTAAGTCATTAAAATACGATATGAACACATAACATGGGCTTAAATCTTCACAAGGCCACACAACAGATGTTGAACATGAGGCTTGCAAGGCTGGCAGGCTGAAAGCAAACAGTCGAGAGCCAAAGTTGATGTCATTTGCCAGCATCTACAAAGCCAATTTCTGCTACAGAGCCTCCTGGCAATTAAACACGAAGCTCAAAAAGGTATGACACATTGCCAGCAGATCGGTCTTTATTGCCTTGACATGTATTAAAATCAAAGTGCAAGTTCAACTGATTCATGGCACTTTGTTTTTGTTTTTAAATCACTGACAACTAAGCAAAACCCAAAACAAAAACCTCTTAACCAAATGATAAGGGAGCAGGCCCAAAGGAGGAAAACAAGGAATATGAGACAGACTGGTAATGAAATTGATTCTTACTATTGTACTACAGAATTAGATAAGATGCTAGAGAAATCTCCTCTGAAGAGAGAGAGAGAGAGCCTCTCAAAAACCATCATCCTTACTTGCTCAAGCATCAAAGGTCAAACTCACTGGCAAAGTAAAGGAGGAATGACAGTTCATCTATGGGTAAAGCACTGCAAAGAAAATCTGACCATGTACCAGGTGAGTTCCATTCAGAGCTAGTGTTATGAAAAAAGTTAGTGAATGCAGCAACGCTCTCGCATATGCAACTCTGAGAGCTGAAAGCATTATGTTGATCCTTTTGTACTTGCCTCAATACATACCAGATGATCATTCTCCATGGTAGAAAGGTAAAGATTAAACTTTGCCAGTGTCGAATTGTGAAATGTCGTTGTAGTAATTACAATGAACGAAGGTCAAGCTCTCTTTGAAGCATGCAATCCAAAAGACATTTTGGAAACAACAAAGACACAACAGCTTATAACAGAGTATTCAGCAGCAAAAAAGGATTGAAGTAAAATTTCAATGTTCTTTTGTTGTAACGGACAGTAAATCTAGGCATTATTTATACTAATTACCGCATTTTACCATTGCAAATAAAAGTAGACGAGGTATGTTTAAAGTCAGTGGCTCCTTACTCCTATTGTCTCATATTAAGGAGCATAAATGAGACAATCCAGTTTCTCCACTCTAGTAGAAAGTAATTAGTTCCCAAGGAATTAAGAGGTTACAATATTTAGTAAAAAGCTACAATTGTTATGATCTTGAGGACGCACTTCACTGGGTTACAAGCTTCTCTTCAATAATACGACACACAAATGTACTACTGTGAAACAAATACATATTTCAAAAGCACTTTTTTTTTGGTTGGAACTTACCTTAGCCTTTACCCCACAAAATAGCCAAATATTAGCTCTCCTTGATCAATCTTCATCAGCACCGTAGAGACTCCTAGGCTCCACTCTGCACTCCTACTGACTTCACCTGAAGACAGGACAGGTAGGTCCTATTCTCAGCTCCTTCCTGAATCACTTCTCTGTCCCTCTGCTTCCTCATCTGCAAACATAATGTTATACTACTACTTATAGCCACCTAGGAGTTGGGGGAGGCTTAATTCTACTGGTCAATTTTTTCACCAAAATCATATTTTGACAAAATAATTGTGTGACCAAACTGAAAGTTCAAACAGAAAGTTTTCATTTTGGTTGAATTTTTCTGGTTTTAAAACAAAATTTTCCAGTAAAAATGTTTGGTTTTCAAACATTAATCTGAAAAGGTAAAAATACTTTTCAGGTGTGTGTTTGTTTTTGGGGTTTTTTTTTTTAAATGAGTGTTTTTGAAGTTTCCCACAAATTTTGAGCTTTTTTTAAAAAAAAAAAATCATATTTGCTTTTTTAAGTGTAAAATTGAAGGAAATTACAAAATGAAGTTGTTTCAGCCTAAACAAATTGAACATTTCAAAAGTATTGAAACAAAACGTTTAAACTTTTTCCGAATTGGGGGTGGAGGGAGGAGGATTGAGACAAATGATTTGGCGAAACGGACATAAAATCATGAAAGATTTTGTGTTGATGAATCTGCACCTTTTCCTGGAAAAAAAAAAGTTTTGACCAAAATATTTTGCCCAGCTCTACTCCAGAGTTCTCATCACAGATCTGTCATTGACCTGCAGTGTGCCCTCTCTGCCTCACTTTCTCCATCTGTAAAATTCAGGTGCTGACTTCAGATCCACATGAAAGGGACAAAAGTCACATTAAGCCACACAGTATAACTCATGCAAGGCCTGCTTCTGATCAGACTCAAGTGTTAAACAAGTTTCAATTTATAGGATGTTCAGTTTCTTATCTTGATTTTTTTTTTTTTTTAAAAGATAAGGGAGGTAAGGGGAGAAATGTTTAAAAAAAAATTGAAATGCATTCCAGCCCCTTCTGGTGTAGAAGTTGAAATGGATTTTATTAAAAAGTTCTAAAATAGAGAACAAACACAAAGTGTAGAAAGAGATTAGAATCCAGATTGCAGTGAACATCCTAGTCAAGAATGTATGTTGTGGGTGGGAGATCGGGGTTGGAAGGAGGTTGTTTGTGGGGTTCTTTTAAACACAAGAAGTGGCCACAAAAATAAGTAAATGATTGTTGTTTTTCCAAATCAATCATGAGCTGAAAACATGTCAAACTGGAACATAACAGATGGATGAAATGCATAGTTATTAGCAGGCTATAGCTTTGGTGTGAGTGGGAGTCTGCTGGTTTCACTTTTTGTGAATACTCATTTTGAGCCTGTTTTTATCAAAGTGGTATTTAAGCTAGTAAAGACTAAAAATAGCAAGCCCCCCCATATGTTCTTGAAAGAAGCTTTAAAAAAAATAAACCAACAACTTCATCTGATGCCTCTGCTTTCAGTATGAGAAGAGTTAGAAATCCACTATTTTTTTAAATAGATCAGTGATCCTTATCTGTATGGCAAAAAGGGTTGATGAGTAAGTGCATTTTTAATCTCAAAGAGAGATTGCAGTTTACAGGAAGCTGTGGTAGTGATGAAAAGAAAGAATAAGTAACTATACCACAGTTTCCTTAGAAAGAAGAATTTTAATATACTGTATAATACTGTGAAAAACTATAATGCAGTTTCTAAAGTTGTCTGGATATTTTTCTCTGGCTTTAAGCTTAACAGTCACATAGAATCATAGAACTGGAAGGGACCTTGCGAGGTCATCTAGTCCAGTCCCCTGCACTCATGGCAGGACTAATATTATCTAGACCATTCCCAATAGGTGTTTGTCTAACCTGCTCTTAAAAATCTCCAGTGATGGAGACTCCATAACCTCCCTAGGCAATTTATTCCAGTGCTTAACCACCCTGACAGTTAGGAAGTTTTTCCTAATGTCCAACCTAAACCGCCCTTGCTGCAATTTAAGCCCATTGCTTCTTATCCTATCCCCAGAGGTTAAGAAAAACAATTTTTCTTCCTCCTCCTTGTAACAATCTTTTACATACTTGAAAACGGTTATCATGTCCCCTTTCAGTCTTCTCTTTTCCAGATTAAACAAACCAATTTTTTTCAATCTTCTCTCATAGGTCATGTTTTCTAGACCTTTAATCATTTTTGTGGCTCTTCTCTGGACTCTCTCCAATTTTTTCACATTCTTCCTGAAATGTGGCACCCAGAACTGGACACAATACTCCAGTTGAGGCCTAATCAGCGCAGAGTAGAGTGGAAGAATTACTTCTTGTGTCTTGCTTACAACATAAGAAAGGCCGTACCCGGTCAGACCAAAGGTCCATCTAGCCCAGTATCCTGTCTACCAACAGTGGCCAATGCCAGGTGCCCCAGAGGGAGTGAACCTAACAGGCAATGACCAAGTGATCTCTCTCCTGCCATCCATCTCCATCCTCCGTCAAACAGAGGCTAGG
This sequence comes from Trachemys scripta elegans, assembly GCF_013100865.1. Classification (NCBI taxonomy): domain Eukaryota; kingdom Metazoa; phylum Chordata; order Testudines; family Emydidae; genus Trachemys; species Trachemys scripta. The sequence continues at coordinate 61,069,262 of NC_048307.1, read as the reverse complement.
GACACCATTCCTTACCCATCCTGGCTAATAGCCATTAATGGACTTAACCACCATGAATTTATCCAGTTCTCTTTTAAACTCTGTTATAGTCCTAGCCTTCACAACCTCCTCAGGTAAGGAGTTCCACAAGTTGACTGTGCGCTGCGTGAAGAAGAACTTCCTTTTATTTGTTTTAAACCTGCTGCCTATTAATTTCATTTGGTGACCCCTAGTTCTTGTATTATGGGAATAAGTAAATAACTTTTCCTTATCCACTTTCTCCACATCACTCATGATTTTATATACCTCTATCATATCCCCCCTTAGTCTCCTCTTTTCCAAGCTGAAGAGTCCTAGCCTCTTTAATCTCTCCTCATATGGGACCCGTTCCAAACCCCTAATCATTTTAGTTGCCCTTTTCTGAACCTTTTCTAGTGCCAGTATATCTTTTTTGAGATGAGGAGACCACATCTGTACACAGTATTCGAGATGAGGGCGTACCATTGATTTATAGAAGGGCAATAATATATTCTCAGTCTTATTCTCTATCTCCTTTTTAATGATTCCTAACATCCTGTTTGCTTTTTTGACCGCCTCTGCACACTGCGTGGACATTTTCAGAGAACTATCCACGATGACTCCAAGATCTTTTTCCTGACTTGTTGTAGCTAAATTAGCCCCCATCATATTGTATGTATAGTTGGGGTTATTTTTTCCAAAGTGCATTACTTTACATTTATCCACAATAAATTTCATTTGCCATTTTGTTGCCCAATCACTTAGTTTTGTGAGATCTTTCTGAAGTTCTTCACAGTCTGCTTTGGACGTAACTATCTTTAGCAGTTTAGTATCATCTGCAAACTTTGCCACCTCACTGTTTACCCCTTTCTCTAGATCATTTATAAATAAGTTGAATAGGATCGGTCCGAGGACTGACCCTTGGGGAACACCACTAGTTACCCCTCTCCATTCTGAGAATTTACCATTTATTCCTACCCTTTGTTCCCTGTCTTTTAACCAGTTCTCAATCCATGAAAGGACCTTCCCTTTTATCCCATGACAGCTTAATTTACATAAGAGCCTTTGGTGAGGGACCTTGTCAAAGGCTTTTTGGAAATCTAAATACACCATGTCCACTGGATCCCCCTTGTCCACATGTTTGTTGACCCCTTCAAAGAATTCTAATAGATTAGTAAGACACGATTTCCCTTTACAGAAACGATGTTGACTAGGTGGGAGGGATAGCTCAGTGGTTTGAGCATGTTGACTATTGCTCAACAGTTTATGTTTTTCTATGTGTTGGACAATTTTATTCTTAACTATTGTTTCGACTAATTTGCCCGGTGCAGACGTTAGACTTACCGGTCTGTAATTGCCGGGATCACCTCTAGAGCCCTTTTTAAATATTGACGTTACATTAGCTAACTTCCAGTCATTGGGTACAGAAGCCGATTTAAAGGACAGGTTACAAACCTTAGTTAACAGTTCCGCAACTTCACATTTGAGTTCTTTCAGAACTCTTGAGTGAATGCCATCTGGTCCTGGTGACTTGTTAATGTTAAGTTTATCAATTAATTCCAAAACCTCCCCTCGTGACACTTCAATCCATGACAGTTCCTCATATTTCTCACCTACAAAAGCCAGCTCAGGTTTGGGAATCTCCCTAACATCCTCAGCCATGAAGACTGAAGCAAAGAATCCATTTAGTTTCTCCGCAATGACTTTATCATCTTTAAGCGCTCCTTTTGTATCTCGATCATCAAGGGGCCCCACTGGTTGTTTAGCAGGCTTCCTGCTTCTCATGTATTTAAAAAACATTTTGTTATTACCTTTGGAGTTTTTGGCTAGCAGTTCTTCAAACTCCTCTTTGGCTTTTCTTATTACATTCTTGCACTTAATTTGGCAGCGTTTATGCTCCTTTCTATTTGCCTCACTAGGATAAATAGTTCCTGCTAATACATCCCAGAATGATGTTCGCTTTTTTTGCGACAGCATTACACTGTTGACTCATATTTATCTTGTGGTCCACTATGACCCCCAGATCCCTTTCCGCAATACTCCTTCCTAGGCAGTCATTTCCCATTTTATATGTGTGCAACTGATTGTTCCTTCCTAAGTGGAGTACTTTGCATTTGTCCTTATTGAATTTCATCCTATTTACTTCAGACCATTTCTCCAGTTTGTCTAGATAATTTTGAATTTTAATCCTAACCTCCAAAGCACTTGCTACCCCACCCATCTTGGTATCGTCCACAAACTTTGTAAGTGTACTCTGTATGCCATTATCTAAATCATCGATGAAGATACTGAACTGAACCGGACCCAGAACGGATTCCTGTGGGACCCCACTCATTATGCCCTTCCAGCATGACTGTGAACCACTGATAACTACTCTCTGGGAATGGTTTTCCAACCAGTTTTGCACCCACCTTATAGTAGTTCCATCTAGGCTGCATTTCCCTAGTTTGTTTATGAGACGGTCATGCGAGACAGAATCAAAAACTTTACTAAACTCAAGATATACCAAGTCTACCACTTCTCCCCCCCGCCATCCACAAGGCTTGTTACCCTGTCAAAGAAAGCTATCAAGTTGGTTTGACATGATTTGTTCTTGACAAATCAATGCTGGTTGTTACCTATCACCTTATTATCTTCTAGATGTTTGTAAACTGATTACTTATTTGCTCCATTATCTTTCTGGGTACAGAAGTTAATCTGACTGGTCTATAATTCTCTGGGTTGTCCTTATTTCCCTTTTTATAGATGGGCACTATATTTGCCCTTTTCCAGTCTTCTGGAATCTCTCCCATCTTCTATTACTTTTCAAAGATAATCACTAATGACTCAAATATCTCCTCAGTCAGCTCCTTGAGTACTCAAGGATTCATTTCATCAGGCTCTGGTGACTTGAAGACATCTAATTTGTCCAAGTAATTTTTAGCTTCTTTCCCTATTTTAGCCTTTTCTGATCTTCCCTCATTTTCACTGGCATTCACTACATTAAGACATCCAAACACCACCGACCTTCTTGGTGAAAACCAAAACAAAAAAGTCATTAAGCACCTCTGCCATTTCCACATTTTCTGTCATTGTTTTTTCCTCCCTCATTGAGTAACGGGCCTACCTTATCCTTGGTCTTCCTCTTACCTCTAATATATTTGTAGAATGTTTTCTTGTTATCCTTTGTGTCTAGCTAATTTGATCTCATTTTGTACTTTGGCCTTTCTAATTTTGTCCCTACATACTTGTGTTATTTGTTTATATTCATCCTTCTACTTTGACCTAGTTTCCACTTTTTGTAGGACTCATTTTTGATTTTTAGATCATTGAAGATCTCCTGGTTAAGCCAAGGTGGTCTCTTGTCATACTTCCTATCTTTCCTATGCATTTGGATAGTTTGCTCTTGTGCCTTTAATGTCCCATTGAAAAACTGCCAACTGTCTTCTATTGTTTTTCCCTTTAGACTTACTTCCGATGTAGGGTGACCAGACAGCAAGTATGAAAAATTGGGACAGGGGGTGGGGTGTAATAGGTGCCTATATAAGACAAAGCCTCAAGTATCGGGACTGTCCCTATCAAATCAGGACATCTGGTCACTCTATTCCCATGTAATCTTACCTACCAACTCCCTGAGTTTGCTAAAGTCTGCCTTCTTGAAATCTATTGTCTTTATTTTGCTGCTCTCCCTCCTAACATTCCTTAGAAACATGAATTCAATCATTTCATGATCACTTTCACTCAAGGGGTCTTCCACTTTCAAATTTTCAACCAGTTCCTCCCTATTCGTCAAAATCAAATCTAGAACAGCTTCTCCCCTGGCAGCTGTCTCCTCCTTCTGAAATAAAAAATTGTCTCCAATACATTCCAAGAACTTATTGGATAATTGCCTTGCTATGTTATTTTCCTAACAGATGTCTGGGTGGTGATGGGGTACTTCAGCTACCAAGTCCTGTGCTTTGGATGATTTTGTTAGCTGTTTAACAAGGAACATATTTGTTCCTTGCTCTGGCTGATCTGGTCTAGCACAGTAAAGGAACAGAAATATTGCCTTTTAAAACTGATCTCTAAAACTGGGAACTTTTTTCTTTCTTTCTTTCTTTTTTTTTGGGGGGGGGGGGGGGGGGGAGGTATTTCAATACAAAGGGCACTCTTCCTAATGCAGAGCTGCTTTACAGCTACCCAATAGGATAGAGTTTTATCTCTCTCCCTCTCTCCATAAAAAGCTGTAAATCTTTTTCCTCACTATGGCTTTGTCTTGAGTAGAAGGCCTTAGGCCTTGTCTACTCTATCAATGCTTTGCAGAGCCTCTAGTGTAGATGCAGGTTATGCCAACAAGAGGAATTTTTCTGCTGGTATAGTAATACCACCTCCCCAAACAACATTAGACTTGGGGTTTTGCTGCCCTAGCAATTTCTGCCAAGAGAGGGGCCCCCCCCCCCCCCCCCCACTGCTGACCAACATAGCTATGCCAACAAAAACTTTGTAGGGTAGACTTCCTACTGTAGCTACAGAGTAACACCATTAGCTTGGTTTTAGCTCACGTTCTAGCCCAGAAAGAAGCTTAAGCTGCAGTTTGACCAAGTAACTGGTGCAAAATTTTCAAAACCACTAAGTGACAGGCTCCTAAATACCATTTTCAATGAGTTTAACTAGCACATGTTAACTAAACTCAACCACTTTTCCTGTCAAGACATTGCCAATGTTGACATAGTTAGCCAGGAAGCATGTGTTATTTAGCACTCTCTCTTGGACAGCATACAGAAACAAACAAAATTGCCCGGTCTCACATCTCAGATTAGACTTTATATCTAATACAAACTGAAGGAACATGCCTTTTCTTGGGTGACAGCCACACAATACTTTTGTCCCATTACTGCTTAGCCTTCTCTTGTAGTGATGTTAACAAAGGTTGATCTCTTGTAATTCCCATGTATTTTTTTAAACCATCACCACATTCGGTACTGTCAACATAGGGAGTGCTGCATTTCCCCTCTCATTCAATTTCTCCCTCAATTAAGCATGTCCTATCAGGCTGATAGAGTTCTTCCTTCATTTCTCTCTACATCATCTCACAAAAATTAAGATGCTTTTTTGAGGTACTGTACTGAACTTTAGGGTACAAATGTGGGGGCCTGCATGAAGACTTCTAAGCTTAACTACCAGCTTAGATCTGGTCCGCTGCCACCATTCCCAAATGGATTCCCTTCCCTGGGAAGCCTTGAGAAACTCTTCACCAATTCCCTGGTGAATACAGATCCAAACCCCTTGGATCTTAAAGCAGGGAGAAATGAACCATTCCCCCTCCTTCTCCCACCAACTCCTGGTGAATACAGTTCAAACCCCCCTGGGATCTTAAAACAAGGAGAAATTAACCATCCCTCCTCCTTCCTTTCACCAACTCCTGGTGAATACAGATCCAACCCCCTTGGATCTAAAAACAAGGAAAAATCAATCAGGTTCTTAAAAAGAAGGCTATTAATTAAAGAAAAAGGTAAAAATCATCTCTAAAATCAGTATGGAAAATAACTTTACAGGGTAATCAAACTTAAAGAGCTTAGAGGACCTCCCTCTAGCCTCAGGTTCAAAGTATAGCAAACAAAGATAAACACTCTAGTAAAAGGTACATTTACAAGTTGAGAAAACAAAGGAAAACTAACACGCCTTGCCTGGCTATTTACTTACAAGTTTGAAATAGAGACTTGTTTAGAAAGATGTGGAGAACCTGGATTGATGTCTGGTCCCTCTCAGTCCCAAGAGCGAACGACTCCCAAAACAAGGAGCACAAACAAAAGCTTTCACCCCCCAAGATTTGAAAGTATCTTGTCCCCTTATTGGTCCTTTAGGTCAGATGCCAGCCAGGTTACCTGAGCTTCTTAACCCTTTACAGGGAAAAGGATTTTGGAGTCTCTGGCCAGGAGGGATTTTATAGTACTGTACACAGGACAGCTGTTACCCTTCCCTTTATAGTTATGACAGGTACAGATGTTTCTGAAATAGGTAATTAAAATGAGTACTCCACGTACATCGGTCTCCTTCAACTTATGACCCTTCCCACCTACCAAGAAAAGAGTTGCTGCCTCTAATTCTAAAGGTTTTGTGAAAAAGTCAGGGCTACAAGGCACTGAACACTTCTTGTGTCACTGGGGGTTGAATGTGTTCAGCACACTGTGGAATCAGGCTCCAAACCTTCTATGCAAAATGTTCCAGTTGAAAAACAAAATGTACGTTAAGAACTAACTGTGATTAGTTTTCTGTTGTTCTGGTAGGTCAAATTAACTTCACATTTGCAGATCAAAATAAAAAGACGTTTTAACAGCATAAACATAGGTTAAATCCCTCTGTAATACGAGGGAACAATGCCTTGTTTAGTCTGTTTAAGACAAGATTCCATTCTAGCAGCTTGCTCCAAGCAGCCTCTCAATAACTCTTCCAAAGGATTTTCTTGAGTGGTTTTCTGAAACCAAGACTTCTATTTCCTGCTGTACAAACACAGCAAAAGAAACCTAATCTATGTCTCTGGCATTGGAGCACCATATTGGAAATTCACAATTTAACAAACAAGCCAACACCAATCATGCTTTATAGCCAAAGAATCTTTCAAAAGCCATGCTGCCTCACTGTCCAACTTGAGGCTAGTTCCTGCTCCCATGGAAGTCAATAGAAATTTGGTTATCAACTTCAAAAGGAGCAGAATCAAGCTCTTACCATGTAGTATTCAAACGAGGACAAGTAATGACATTCTCCCCTGGTGTCCCCCTTCTTTTCCATTCCGGCACCAGTGCAAGTTCAAGTACGGTTGTTTTCATTTTTTGATTTTGTTGTGGAGAACCCTGCACTCATTTTGGCAGATTTTGAGTTTGTAGAGTCAGCTTGTGTCTGTAAAACTTTAAATGAATATGCACTTACTTGGAAGGATGTAGCAACAGTGAATTCCAACTCGGTTTCTTACTGTGTGAAGTTCACACAAAATGTAAAGCTGAATAAAAAAATCTGAATTGCTTTCTTTTGTCTTGCCCAGCTCACCTGCTGCAGGTTTCTGTCTCATTGAACAGGTGTTCCCAAAATGCATGATTTGAAAAACTTTGTAATAGATGCTGGATGTTTTCAAGCATTCAAGTGACGAAAAAGAAAAAGAAAAAGAAAAAACAAAACAAAAAACCAACAACCCCACACTTCTATGATGTTTGCAAAGAGATTGCGTTTGAATGCAGCATTCCAGTTTCAGTTGTACCAACAGGATAGTTTAGTATGTATTTGGCTGTACAGAGTGTTCAGAAGGCATGGGTGGTCTTAATGTGACTTTTAGACCACAAAGAGTTCAACAGTGCAAAAGCCAAAAAGCTGAAATCTCAAGCAGTTACTCAAGAAATTAGGCAAAGCCTCTGTACAAAACTCGAATTCCTGATTGAAACATTTCAACCACTACATGAAGCACTGAAGAAATTGGAATCCAATTCTTTAACAGATGGCACATTTTCTAATACAGAGGTGTATGGCATTCTGGTTAACAATATCTCTGCAGAAATTTCTCACAAAAGCACATCTGGGGAAATTCCAGAAAAAACAAAATCTTTTCATGTCTATGTTGTCAGTCACTGAGCAGGACAACCTCGCAAAAGCTTTCATACGTTTTTACGAAGAGCTGTCAAAGTAGCGGAAAGTTATTGTCATTCACACTATGTCCCCTGAAGCTTTTCACAGTGAATCATCACTCTGGAAAGTCATTGTGATGTTTGACCCTTATTGTAAAAGTGTGGCCTCAGCTGATAAATTTAAAGAGTATGCTCATATAATCTGCCCCTTTGGGGCTTCTAATGAAGAAAGTGAAAAACTAGAAAGTGAATTTCGCGCCTACATGGCAATGCTTTCCCTGGACAACCACTCCATCATTTCTCTTGAATTCTGGAAAATCCACCACACTGACTTTCCAACTTTGAGCTGTGCTGCCTCTCGCATCCTCAGTGTCCCACCTCACTCAACTGATGTGAAGAGAGTATTTTTGAAATTCAGCTACATTCAGGACTGTAGGAGAATGGGCCTTGGAAAAGACTCCTTAAAAAGATTGCTACAAGCCTACACTATGCAGGACTTTTGGAAATTACACTGAAGGACTTCACATAAAACAGTGAGTATTTATACATATTTTAAAATATTGTGCCCAATTATTAAATGTAAATATTTATAGACTAATAGTTCAAAGTCTATAACAGTAAACTATTTATTCAAATGAAAAGTTTTATTTGGGGGTTAGAGAGATACTGTTTTCTTAGGGCTTGTCTTCACTACCTGCCGGATCGGTGGGTAGCAATTGATCTATTGGGGATCGACTTATCGCGTCTAGTGAAGACGCGATAAAATCAATCCCTGATGGCTCTGCCGTCGACTCCAGAAATCCACCGTGACAAGAGGCGGAAGCGGAGTCGACGGCGGCGATCGACTCGCCACCATCCTCACAGCAAGGTAAGTCGACCTAAAATACGCAACTTCAGCTACGCTATTCACGTAGCTGAAGTTGCATATCTTAGGTCGACCCTCCCCCCCCGTAGTGTAGACCTAGCCTTAAACTCAGAGATGGCATTGTGTTTTGAGTTCTGTTTTAGTTCTGCAGCAAACCACATGGAATTCCATTCATCAAAGCGTTAATCTACTAAATACTTTTCCCTCATCCTTCCGTCCACCAAAATAAACCCCAATATTTACCATGAAAAATTATTAATAGTTTTTTGCACCAATTTTCAGCTGTTTTTGTTGTTGTAGTAATAAACACCGATAAATTCCCAGGAAAAAATAAATAAAATAACCAAAAATGAAGAGCCCTAGGTATATGATGTTATGCACCAGTAGCAGCTTAAAATACTGGAATCCTGCTTGAAACAAAAGTAAAAACAACTCATAGCAAAACCAAAGGAGATTAAATCTAAAATATTGGCTGCACCCTAGGGCACATTCAGTCACTTATGAAGTCTGGTTTGAAGCCAGAAAATTAAATAAATAAAATAAAATAAAAATAAAAATAAAACAAATGATCTGCTCTAAAACCTGGGCGGGGGGGGAAGATACTAACTTTTCATCACCATCCACACTTTGGACATGAGTGAGTTATATTTTTAAAAGTATAAATATTTGCTACAGGAAGGCACTACTTGCTGCTGATAACACCAGTCTGCATTGTGTAACTTTTTACTGTTTTGTGGGATGGCTAATGTTGTAACCTGAGCATGAGAAGTGCATAGTAATTGTGGTTGTGCGTGTTAATTAAGTGAATCCCTGAAGTTTTCACAATGCAATGCAAATCTAAGTATTTATAATGCAGCCATCACCATGTGTTTACAGCAGGAACAGAAGATGTCCCTTACTAATTATTAATTTGAAACATCATGCATGATGTTTTAAAAACAGGTAGAGAGAGAGAGAGATAAGAGAACCAGAAAAGCAGATATTCGCTTTTCACAGGCATTAAAGCAAATTAGCTAGCAAAAATATGCTACCTACAAAATCAGTCTGATTTGGGTAAATCACTAGCCCACAATAACCATCAATTTTTTTGGCACATCTATTGCCAGGAGGCTAGAGGAATTTCAGTCTGTTAGTAGTCCTCACCTCCGATGCTAGCCTCCACTCTACTCTGTTTGAAAGGGTTGTTTTCTTCCTTCTCAGCGCTCATAGCAACCAATTTCATTATACCTCTTTGACTGAGCAGCTAGGAAGACTGAACAAAACAACCAACAGTTAAGAAAGCAACAAGTCAGCTGTCTCCAGGCTGACCTTGGTGCACACATGCTGTTCATTTTCAGGGCTGTATAGCAGCTGTCGCGCCAGCCCAGACACTTCTAAGTAGGTAGAAATGGAGGGGGGGAAAAAAAAAAAAAAAATCTTAAATGAAAGTACTTCTGCAAAACAGTCATCAGCATCTACCCTTCCAGATAGTGCTGAGTGCTGCCAACTTTGTCCATGATCTTAACAGCAGTGTTCCAAAACCAATAGCTCAGGGAAGGACGTTGCAGCAATCAGGAGAACAGTACAGATAGCTCTTTCCATCACCCACGATGCGATTCACCAATAAGAGGACCCGAGTTTCAGAACTGCAGGCATGGAATTATTTGCTTGATTTACATGTGCAATTACCAAAACTGCATGCACAACATAGGTATTTTATTTGCACATACAAATTACTAGTTAGATGCTGTCTTGGCAACCTGTACACCCATATACCGGATACTTGTGCAGAATCATAGTAAAGGTGTGCGCAAGATTAGAAACCCAGGCACAAACTGTTCTAGCATTCTAAACAATTCATGGATCCCACACATTTATCACTTGATAACGAATCATTTGTATTCTCAAATAGAAGTACAGCACAAAGGGTGATCTCTGAAAGCGGTTCCCCATATTCCTTACTCAGTGCTCATAGTTTGGGGGGGGGGGGAAGAGGCATGAAGCAGATATCTTTAGTTTATAACAGAGGTTCTTTAAGGACCTTGTCTCAGCTATGCCTCCTCCTCAACCAGCACCATGCACAGGCTCAGTTCTGCCCTCATCACTGGAAGATTGCAACTACTTTCTGTAACCAACCACCCCTACCTGTAGGCAGACTTTGCATTAACTGGGCCATGGGCCAAGTAAGCCCAGGTTGAATCCAGCTTATTGACTACATTTTGCCTTAAAATATTATTTTGTGCCCATTATCATGGTATCTGGGCACCTTACAAGGCTTGAGGGCTCAGACATCATACTCACTCCTGCTGCCTGCAGCTTTACCAGTCACCTATGAAACTAGGTTTAAATTAGTTGGCAAGGTCTTGACAAAGAGGTGCACCCTGCATCTGTTTCTAAGGGCAAGTCTACACTACACCGGTATAGCTGTACTGGCAGAGCCCCCTAGAATAAACGCTGTGTTGCTAACAGAAAGAGGACTTTGGCCACTGAGTAACACCACGTCCCCAAAGGACAATAACTATGCTGACAGAAGCCCTCTTCTGTTGGCATATCTGCATCTACACTGGGGGTTTGCTGGGATAGCTATGTCAGCTGAAGAAGTGTTTTTGTTTACACCCTGACATAGCCATGCTGACAAAACTTTGTAGTATAGACCTGGCCTGAAAGGGGCCAGGCTCCTACTTAAAAATAGCAAATTACATAGGTGAGGTCCTACTACTAAGAAAGCTCAGCCTCCAACATCAAGATTCTTAGTCCTAAAGACATTTAATTCCAGTGTTCTAGATGAGCATAGCTTGCACAGTGGGTGAGGCATTGCCTGGCAATGCCTAAGACAGCCTAGCATGCTACATTTACAATTAAATAAACGTTTGTATAACAATTTCAGTATTGTTCTAATTAACAGAATTAAATAAGTCATCTCTACAGGCTCACAGACTACTGAGGTTATAATGAAACAATTGCAGGCTTTGCTCATAGACATAAGCTGCTCATTCTTGTAGTTCATAATTAGGGATAGATGAACCAGTTCATAGAAAGTAAGAAACAATTCCCAGATTGAATCCTCACCTTTAAGGTTTACATCAGTTTGGATAAGGAACTCCATGGCTCCATCTTCTGGATGACTAGCTAATCTGCCTGCCTTCCACAATCCTGGCCTGCAGATTCCTACTAAAGCTCCAATTCATTTCAAAGGGACTACTCACACACATGCGTAAAGATAAACACGGGTCTGCAGAATCACAACCTACGATACTACTCATTTTAAGGCTACAAGGGACACTTATGATCATCTAGTCCAGTGGTTCTCAACCAGGGGTACGCTGAGGTCTTCTGGGGGTATATCAACTCATCTAGATATTTGCTAGTGCTTTTTATATAGCCTGTTGTAAATCTAGGCAAAGTCAACACAAACTAAAATTTCATACAGACAATGACTTGTTAATACTGTTCTATATACTATATCAGCAGTTCTCAAACTGTGAACGAGTTCCTTTTAATGAGGTCGCCAGGGCCAGTGTTAGACTTGTTGTGGCCCAGGGCAGAAAACTGTAGCCCAAGCCCCGCTGTGCAGGGCAGAAGCCGAAACTTGGGGTATGCAAGAGAAATCAGACTCCTGAAAGGGGTAGAGTAGTCTGGAAAGGTTGAGAACCACTGATCTAGTCTGAACTCCTGCATAAACACATGACAAAGAACCTCATCCAATAATTTCTGCATCCAACCCTGAACTTCTGTTTGAACTATATATTTTATATTGATATCAAGTCTTCATTTAAAGTTTTCAAGTGATGGAGAATCCACCACTTTCCTATGATAAGTGTTCCAATGGACAACATTGACCCTCACTTTATTGTCTATGTTCTGCTTCCAACCATAGTCTCTCAGGGTATGTCTTCACTACTGGCCGGATCGGCGGGCAACGATCAATCCAGCGGAGATCGATTTATCACGGTCTAGTCTAGATGCAATAAATCGATCCCTGAGCGCTCTCCAGTCGACTCCAGTACTCCAACTCGGTGAGAGGCGCAAGCAGAGTCGATGGGGGAGAAGCAGCAGTCAACTCACCGTAGTGAAGACACCACAGTAAGTTCATCTAAGTATGTCGACTTCAGCTACGTTATTCACATAGCTGAAGTTGCGTAAATTAGATTGATTCCCCCCCCTCTCCCCCAGTGTAGACCAAGCCTCATTATGCCTTTTATAACCATAGGATTAAGCCTACTATCCCCAACATGAAGGGAAGAAAAGCAGGTGCTGGTGAGAGAGGTGGGAGGACCACCACTAGTATGGGACAACTAATCCCCAGTAGTTGTGAAGGGGCGGAGTTCCAGAATTCCTGTGCCGAGATCCTGCTTGAAAACTCCATCTTGGTTATCAGCCTCTGGCCAGTAGGTACCTGAAATCTAAGAGTTCCTTCTCTCCCCCCACCAGTTGCTGGAAGAGTTCTCCCCTTCACCCCCCCAAGCTCCAGAGCCTCTTCACTGTTTGGTGAGTGGGATACTTAACCTACTTTCTACCTCTCTCCTAGCCTCCCCACTTCTGCAAAGTGGAACGTAATGTTTCTTCTCTACTTTTCTCCAGCCTTCTTTTTTTCCCCCTCCAGATCCATCTCCCACAAATGCCAGTAACTGCCTTTACTCAGTTTTGTCAGAGGCGGTGTGAAATTGTTGATTTTTGCACAGATTGATAGACTAGCTCCACTTTCACCAAGGAAAGCTGCCCCTGAGCTGTTTGGTGAGTAGGCAAATAGAATTGCCAGTAAATGGACATCTGAAGGAGCTATAGGCTGGGTATATATATATATATATATATATATAAAAAAAAAAAAAAAACACACAGATTTTGTGTATGCATTCATAAGTGGGGGTGTTGATTTTTATAAAAATCATGGTAAAATTGTATTGTATATAAAAATAATATATGGAATATCAATTACAAAAATTAAGCATTTGGGTTGCCACACCGATCAAGGCTTCATCCACAGTGGAGATAAAAATGCGTTACCAGAATTGGTGTAAAGCATGGTTCTAGCTAATCCGGAATACTCAGGGGTGGTGTGACTAAGGAAAAACCTTTGAAGCAAATTTCTATAAAATTAAAATCTACTTTCTGCTGATTGCAAGAGATTGTTTTTGATGAACACCAGTGCAGTCCCCCTGTTTAAATTGTTTGCTTGAACCAATTCTAACCATGTTTAAGTCAGTTGTGTAAACACAATTTTTTATTTCCAGCACGGACGGGGTTTTCAAGACAAAGAGGAGAAACATGCTCCGGAGCAGACATAACAATCCCAATCCTGCAAAGATTCATGCACATGCTTAGTTTTAAGCACACAACTAGCCCCACTGAACTAAATGAGTTTAGCACAAATTTAAATCTCTGCAGGATCAGGGCTTGTACATGCAATAAGCTAAACACAATTGTGGGAAAATTTAGTGTGAAGCAGAATATTTACTTAAAAAAAACAAACAAACAAAAAATGCAAGAGTAATTCTTAAGTCAAAGGCCTAACAATTTCATATAGTTTTTTTTAGGGACACTTACTTACTAGATCAGCAAAGACTTATAACTAATAGAGGATATAAGCAATAGCAACTAATCTGTTGTGCCACATCCAATGGCCATTATACCGGCTCCTAAATAAAATACTCACTTTCTAGACCTCACAAAAGGTATCTTGTTCTAAGTAACGTCCCTTGCATGTGAGCAAGGGGGTGTGTGATGGAGTGATAGGCTAATTAACAGTCAATGTGCCAGCACACCAGATACCTGGCAGTAACAGATCTATTCTCCAAAAACAACACCTACAGAAAAGTCACTGATTGCTACCAAAAATATTTGTCTGCATACCTAAATCCCATTAAAAATCCCTTTAGCTCAACATTCTTCTCTTTGGAAGGAAAAAAACCTGAGTGTTTAAGTGATAAACTAGCATGTTTCTGCCTCATACAGTGAAGAAAAAGCTTAAAACAGTAGAAAATAATTAAAACAAAAGCCTCATTGGGCTAAAGGCTTTACAATTCTAGTCTGTAATGTGTTATACCTATTAATTTTTAAATGACAAATTCTAAGTTACACAATGTACCACCAGTGCAGAACTACTTTACAGACTCAAATAGTAAGACCTTTAACAACAAATTTGAATCCTTGGCTAGGCGCAATAGCATATTAAAATACTGGTATTCATTTTTATTATACATTAGAGATAGTCTTTCAGCATCATGAACTCTATCGCTATAGCTGCTTTTCAGATTGTGTTCTTTTGTGCCAGCCAGGAAAACAGTGACAGAAGTGATATCAGCACCAGCATAATGAGGTCCTGGTCCAGTACTAGAGATCCAATTCACAGGGTTAATAGAAATAATAAATAATAAGGAAAAAATAGCTTTGAAAAGGCACAGGGAGGGAATATAACACAAGTGACAATATATGTCCTAGATACAGGATACTTAAGGTATGCTAGTTATATTTTAGAAATTAATGGGTTCTGTAATTTATTTATTTAAATTTTATTCATTTAAATTGAAACATTTTTAGTAGGTCATAAACAAACCTGACATCATACTGCAATTCTAGAGAAAATTATCTTTCCAGTAGTATCTGGGATAACCTTTTACTCCTAGTAAGGCTTTTCTATCACCAAAGTATCTAAGCACCAATGGTTAGGAGTACGTCTCTGATCATTCACGCAATCAAGATGTTCAAATTAAGGTATGATGATGCAGCTCAAAGCAGAGATGAAATTAAAGTTGGAGATTTCAGACAGTGAAGACATGCCCTTTTAGGATTTACATTAAAATGAGGTCAAGGATACTGTTATCTGTTACTATGAAAGTTTTACACAGACAGGCAAAAGGAAGTGGAAAGTTATCTTGATTACTCTTTGCTTTGCTGTTCCTTAGTTCTAACATGATCAAAGTCTTGGTTCAGAGAGGAGTTGCATTGCAAATCAGTGTGAATAAGCCCACTGAATCATTTGAGCTAGCTCACTCTTTTAAAGCTACCCTCCGTAGAAAGGGATGGCAGGGCTATCATTAGGTAACATACATTTATATTTTCCCCTCATCAGTCATTGACCCCCTCAAAAGTCTTTTTTTAATTAGGTAACCCCATTAATTTTAAGTCCTCAGTGCTGGGAAATGTGCAGTTTCTTTAGCTGCTGTGTGCTAAGGCTCTGATCCTGCAAGCTAGACTACTTCTCATAATAAAGTTAAGCAAATGCATAAATGATTGCAAGATCAGGGCCTAAAAGTTCTTCCCTCCAGTACATGAATTTGGCACTGATCCTGCAAACACATACATATTTATTTTAGGCATATAATCAATCCCACTGACTTCAGTGGGACTACTCCAATTTCTAAAGTTAAGCATGTACTTAAGTGTTTGCAGGACAGAAGCCTTAAAAAGTTCACAGCAGAACTGAAAGAACATGGAAAAGCTTAATTTGCATCGGGCAAACCAGATCTTGAGAAAACCAAGTCCAGCAAACCTCCCTTTAAATGATTCATTATTTTTGCTTTGCAAAGTTCACCATGTTTGCTGATTGATTATTTTAAAATATACCCCAGGACAGCTTGGGACCTATTTAATATTTGTTACAATTAAAAAGAACTCCTCTTTGTCTTTCACTCTAATTCAACTCCGGATTGGCAACGTTAAACAGACTAAAGCACTAACACCTGTCATTTGTCCTACAGAACCCCGGTCCAGCCCCTCTTTGACACAAATAAGAACAAACGCATACTATGAAAAGTTACTCCCAGCCCCCCACATCCGTTTGGAGCGTCTCCCTTGTGTTTTGGTTAGTGCCCTGATCTCTCCCGTTGAAAAAAAGTTTCTCCCAGTGCTGTTTCCATGGGAGCTGCCAAGCTCCGGTCAATCCGAGGGAGATTTTAAACGGCTCGACTCACAGGAGAGTCAATCAGCATCCAGGGGAGATAACTTGCGCTTAGGAAGGGCTCAGGGTGGTGCAGGCTCAGGGGGGACTTGGAGGGGTTTATTCGCCAGTGTCAAGCAGCTTTTCCTGAGGCCTGGCGAGGGCTGGGATCCCGCCCTCGAAGGACCCGTTGGGTTTGATTTCGAAACGAAGCATTTGGTCCCCTCACACCTGCGCAGGGGCCACGCCAGGGAGCGACCAGCTCCCGCCGAGCCACAGCGGCAATCTCCCGCCCCCGACCGGGAAAGCGCCGGTGCCCGGCGTCGCGGTTTGGGCTCACGGGAAAGAAGAGGCCGGGCAAAGAGGACCCAGCCCGCCCTCCGCGGAGTAACCAGCTCCAGCCCTTCCTCCTGGACGCTGCTCCCCAGCCCAGCCCGGGCTCCAACCCCCTCTCTAGGATACTATGCCCCGCGCCCTGCCCCCGGCTCTGCCCTCACACCGCCGGGCGCTCCTCGCCGCGGGCGGCCAGCGCGGACCCCGGCCTCGCATCCCTCTTACCTAGCGGCAGCTCCCAGCTCTCCTCCGGCCAGCACCGAGTCCCTCTGGCCCCTGCCCTTTTTTAGGCAGCGAGCGTGTGTTTTCCGTCAAGGCGACATCACTTCCCGTAAGCCCGAGCGAGGGGCGGTCACTGCCCCTCCCCTCCCCGCCGGGCCGCCCCGGCACCCCTGGCGGAGAGAGCCCTAGTCACGCCCGGGCGGTAAGTACTGAGCCCGGCCCGGTCCTGGGGCGGGAGCCTCCAGCCCGCACGGCCACACGGGTCTCACTGCGCCGCAGCGCTACAGCGCCCGGGGCTGGCCGCACTGGGGAGCCCCCTGGCCCTGGGTCTCAGCTAAACTCAGTGAGAGGCGAGCTAACCTCCCTCCCGCGGTGCCAGCTCCCGCCGTAACGCACATGTCTAGTGAAGTCAGGGGTGCTGGAACTAGGGATGCTGCCACAACCCCTGGCAAGAAATGGTTTCATTATATATGGGTGATCAGCTGTCCAGATGTTTGGGGCTTTGTCTTATATAGGTGCCTATCTCCCCCATCGCAATTTTTTACACTTGCTCTCTGGTCACCCTTTATAGAGTATTTAGAGTTTGGTTCAAGGGATCTCAGCGCACGCACACACACCCTTATACAAATTGTTCCAGCACCCCTCAGTGAAGTTGGGGTGAGACAGGCCCCAGGTGCTGTCTAAACACACAGAAATAGTCTCTGCCTTATTACCCTCACCTTAAATACAAGACAAGTGTAATAAGGAGGGGTAGAGGATAAGGGTAACTTGTAACACTCAAACCTGTCTTGGTTTTAATTAAGCTGGTGCTAACCTCTGTGAATATGCACACATATCAATGTAAATCTGGTTATAATGGTTTAGCTTGCTCCTGTACACCTAGGCCTTATGTACAAGGATAGTTGCCCTTGCCAGGTCAGGAGTAGGGCTCCTACGTGCTATATTAATAACAAATCAGCTTTTTAAATTATAGAGTTAGACTAGTGCAAACCCCTCTGTAGAGTGTCTTATTGCAGTTTAGTGACTTATCATAGGGAAAGCAAAGGCACTCTAAGTGTGTCCCCACCCAAAATTGCACCAGTTCAACATCACATCTTTACTTAATCTGTTGCCATCTTACATAGATATGTAACAGAGTGTTCCTAGGGTATGCCTCACTTGCATGGTAACCAGAGGTTTGTGGGACCCAGTGTCTCGAAACACCTGAGTAGTCACACTCCATTGTAAACCTATGGTAACAATGGCTGGATCCCAGTCCCACAACCATGCTATTATGTCCATACTATGCAGACTTTCTGACTTGGGTCTGTGGCTTGAGCTGCATCCACACAGCAAAAAATGACAGGACTTGAACCTGATAACATCTGGATTCTCACTCTCCCTCCCCCCCACCTCCCAGAGTAAGGGATTTGAGACAGGTTTACAATGGAACGTAGACATATCCATAGTCTGATATTGTACAGGCCAAAGCTGGCTCTTAACTTATTCATATTCTAAATAAATAGCAGTTGTCCCCACAATTACTGCAAAACCTAGCTATTTTAGATTGTGGATTTGTAAACCTTATGTCTATTGCTAGGATTTTCTTTCATTTAATATATTTACTATCTGTTGCAAATAAATGGCAAAGCATTTTACAAATTAGGTATAATTAGTACCAATTAAGTGCAACTTCCTCTGGGGCAGAGGCCAAAGTGGGACACTACATAACACTGCTGAAATTTCTTGAGCATAAAATAGTCAAAAGTGCAGAAAAGTGAATAGGTGGTGATCCTTTTTACTTGAAAAAGTTGTCTTTTATTCCTCTTGTACAACATACCTTTTTTGAAAGCAGTTTACACTCCTTAAGTGTGAGATAGAATGCTTATTAGAGGAAGATACAGCGGGCTTCCAGGCGTAAACATCACTTTTTGCCCATAGTTAATTTTGATAACAGCTAACTGAATCGTTGCTGCCCCCTGGCAGCTGTTTTCCTTTCGAAACCAATCCAAAACAATTGCAAAAAATTCTCTCCAGATTGTCCCTCCCCCTTCTGGTGTAAAACAGGTGCTCTCTCTTAAATACTCCCCACCCCTGAAATCATGATATGCTGCTTCTTTTAGTCATACACCTTAAAGCAGGCATACACTGGAACAATGCAATGCAAAAGTGCTTTGGAAAATTGACAGATTGCATGGCCTAGTAAACTAAGGCTTGGTCTACACTACCCCCCTAATTCGAACTAAGGTACGCAACTTCAGCTACGTGAATAACGTAGCTGAAGTTCGAAGTACCTTAGTTCGAATTAGTTCGAACTTACCTTGGTCCACACTCGGCAGGCAGGCTCCCCCGTCGACTCCGCGGTACTCCTCTCGGCGAGCTGGAGTACCGCAGTCGACGGCGAGCACTTCCGGGTTCGACTTATCACGTCCAGACTAGACGCGATAAGTCGAACCCAGAAGTTCGATTTCCAGCCGTCGAACTACCGGGTAAGTGTAGCCAAGGAGATCGAGTCAGACAACCTCAGTTCTACTCCTGACTCTGCCACTTACCTGTTGTATGACCTTGGGCATACTTCACCATAATTTCTGCATTTGTAAAATGGGAAATAATGACACCTCCCTTTGTAAAGGTCTTTGAGATCTATGTCAGAGGAACAGCTTAGTTAGGCTGATACTTGTGGAAGAGGGCAGTTTTGTTTGGAGGGCAAGTTTTGCGATGGAGGGTTAACTGGTGGTGTATTAATTGCATTTTTAATTCATAGTTGTAGTACCTAATGTATAAAATAAACCTGTTCTATATATTGAAATAAATCAAAATAAACAAATAAAAGTTAAGTATTATTTCTTAGACTGCTGCTATGCTGTAGGTACAACCCCTCTCAAAATAGTTTTGAACATTTCACGAACCAGGTAACGTACTCAACTGCTTGGGAATATGCTGCAGTTTTCCATGATCTTTTCAACTATCTGCAGTGAGAGGGGGACTGGCACAACTACACACAAAGCCCTGTACACAGTTCAAGATAATTTATTAGATACATTAAACAGACTGTATATTCCCACCCCCAATCTCTTACACCATTTCCTGTTCAAAACTGAAAGCCTGGGTTTCAGAGGGTGCAAGCTACCTCACCCCTCTCATTGACAGAAGACTTAGCTATAAAGCCAAACAGGAGAGGCAAATTTTGAATCTCGATTTCACACCTCAAATAAGTTAAATGAGTCAGAATTAAGTTTTGCCATACAAAAGAATGCAACGCCAAGCTTAATAACAGCAAACTCTGGCCACTTTAATGATTTATTACTAGGGAATGCATTAAGGCACAGTGCAGGAGCATGTAGTTCTTCATAAGTCAAGGAGAACAAAAAACAGACACGGATCATAGATAAAGCATCAGCAATGCCTTCAGTTTCCCCAAAACAATGGAACAAGATTCCAACATTTCAGATAAATTCAGAGCAAGATGTAGCTCCAGCATATGATTTCAGTCCTTTCTAATTTCTTATCTGCCCATGACAAGGTATACTCCAGGTCCAGGACTACCATTGGTATCAACACACCAGTGGCCTAACAGTTGTCAAGTATTTTTGATTGGCCTCATGGTAAAGAAGAGTTTTGAAGAGGAACATGGAGGAGGATAATAGGAAATAGTTGTGTGCATGATTACAGGGAGCTCCCCCAAGTCTGAGGGGCAGCATGGAACTAAGGTGCTAGTTTGAAAATTTAACAAACGTGGGATGGAAAGTGGTAGCATAGGCCAACAGGAGGTGTGAATCAACACAGAATAAGAGGTGACAGGTAGAGGGTGATAGACTGAAGAGCCATGAAAGTGATAAGCAGTTTATATTTGATGTGATAGAGCAGAGGGAGCCAGGGGAAGAACCCAAAGAAGGCTGACATGGCTAAACAGATGAGAAAGGGGCAAGACTAAATTTCTCAAGGCAAGAGATGAGGAGGTTACACTAATCAAGATGTGAGATAATGAGAACTTGGACAAGAGTTTTAGCTGTGTGGATGGAGAGGTTATAAAGAAACAATTGACAAGATTTAGACATGCCCAGATGAAGGCCTAGAGAACAGTTCAAGTCAAAGAGGAAACCATCATTCACTTCCTCAGTCTGGGGTGCCATCTTGCTGATCTGATCAGGTCATTTTCCTTTATCAGTCTCCTTCAGGCTGGGCAGAGCTGGAGGATGGTCTCATCCTGGTGCCTTGCAGTGCAGTTAGTCTCCAGATCAGGTGAAAAGCATAGAGCGAGACACAGAGCGAGTATGCACAAGAAGGGGGGCGGGGGACGGGGACGACCAAAAGGAACATAAGGAAAGACAGACCAGTATCTCGTGTATCAGACTGAGATCCTTGCTGGTCCAGTTATGTTGGTCAGGAGTCCTCATCGGTGTGATTATTTAGACTCCGAATGATCAAGGCTCCCCAGTGAAGGACAGGCTCTGGGGTGGACAGAGACCTATTTTTCCCCACTCCCCACCCCCATCTAATCCATCCTGTTGATCACCAAAGGCACTTTTTTTGGGGAGGGAGGGCAGATCCACAAGGGGGGGGGGGACATGAGTGGACTATAATATCCCCTCATTGTTCAATTAAATCTAACTCCCAAAACACCAGTTTTGGTCTATTAATTTCCAAATTTCATTTGCCTCTTTACCAGTCATGATTATAACAGTCCATGAGCTGTATGAGTAGCCATTTACATTTGGGGGGAAAAAAAAAAAAGATTTTTTTGTCATCTTATTGTAACTTTTCTATCAGCATGGATTGTTAAAGATTGTTGTAACATTTTATGAACTTTCATCCATTTGAACTCACAATTAAGATAGGCTTTCTACACTCCAGTTACTACAGCTGTAACCCTCTCCTGAAATGATTACCTGAGCAGCCTCCATAGTTCTTTCTTGCCTAAAGAGGCACATATCTACAGTTCTTTTATTCAGTCTGTATACCACCTGACCTGCAGCTGATCAGTGTACCACTCACCACCTGCCTGACCTATTCCACTCCCTATTTTTCTGTCTCCTCATTTCACCTGCTATTAACCCACCAAAGAATCCAGCTGCCACTTCCTTCAGTCTTAGGAAGGGAACTGATTAAAAGTTTAATAATAAAATGTTATGAGTTGAGGGAAATACACTTTTCTTGTGATGTCCCAGTGAGATTCTATATGGACACCACCTGGATTTGAATTAAAATAGCTCTTCCAAGACAATTATGCTTTTAAAATTAATACTATGAAAGTGTGCACTGCTGTTTCACCCTAGCACCAGATTTTGTTTATTATGGTGACTGTTTTCAAATTCACATATACAACATCACAAATTTTGTGCTGAAGTAGTCTCCAAAGGGTGACTTCTTAGACTGCAGCATTGACTCCTAAAGAGTCCCATCAAGCAGAACATTTAGAACCACAGTAGACAAGACATTACGAAATAGTTGGTAGGGAGCAATCCTGCACAGACAGTGAGGGATAGACTAATAAGCAAACCTACCACCGCCAAAACACTTAACATTTACTATCTAATCGCCACAATTCCCTGAGAGAAATCACAGGTAAGCATTAGCCCCACTTTAGTAACAATGAAACTGAGGTACAGAGAAGTCAGTGACTTGTCCCCCTTCTCCCCCCCCAAAAAAAACAAACACACATAAGTCAGTGTCAGACTTGAAACTAGAACTTAGCAGGCCCTGACCCTTTCAGCCCTCTGCTCACACCATTAGGAAGCATCTCTCCCTAAAAGGCACTCCTCTATGGGTATGTCTACACTACGGGATTAATCCGAATTTACAGAATTTAAATTTTGGAAACAGATTGTATAAAGTCGAATGTATGTGGCCACACTAAGCATATTAATTAAGTCCATGTACCGGGGCTAGCGTCGATTTCTGGAGCGTTGCACTGTGGGTAGCCATGCTGAACCAGACCTGCAAAATCAGGTGGCGAGGAGTAGGCTACGGCAGCGCGGCGGCAAGAGCGATGAGGACATGGACATGGACTTCTATCAAACTACAGGCCCCGGTACTTTGGAGATCATGCTGCTAATGGGGCAGGTTATAGCCGTGGAACGCTGATTCTGGGCCCGGGAAACAAGCACAGACTGGTGGGACCGCATAGTGTTGCGGGTGTGGGACGATTCCCAGTGGCTGCGAAACTTTCGCATGCATAAGAGCACTTTCATGGAACTTTGCGACTTGCTTTCCCCTGCCCTGAAGCGCAAGACTACCAAGATGAGAGCAGCCCTCACAGTTGAGAAGCGAGTGGCGATAGCCCGGTGGAAGCTTGCAACGCCAGACAGCTACCGGTCAGTTGGGAATCAATTTAGAGTGGGCAAATCTACTGTGGGGGCTGCTGTGATGCAAGTAGCCAAAGCAATCACTGAGCTGCTGCTACGAAAGGTAGTGACTCTGGGAAAATGTGCAGGTCATAGTGGATGGCTTTGCTGCAATGGAATTCCCTAACTGCGGTGGGGCGATAGATGGAACCCATATCCCTATCTTGGCACCGGAGCACCAGGGTACCCAGTACATAAACCGCAAGGGGTACTTTTCAATGGTGCTGCAAGCACTTGTGGATCACAAGGGACATTTCACCACCATCAACGTGGGCTGGCCGGGAAGGGTTCATGATGCTCACGTCTTCAGGAACACTAATCTGTTTAAATGGCTGCAGCAAGGGACTTACTTCCCAGACCAGAAAATAACCTTTGGGGATGTTGAAATGCCTATAGTTATCCTTGGGGACCCAGCCTACCTCTTAATGCCATGGCTCATGAAGCCATACACAGGCTCAGCAAGTGCAGAATGGTGGTAGAATGTGCATTTGGACATTTTAAAGGTCGCTGGCACTCATTACTGACTCAGTCAGACCTCAGCCAAACCAATATCCCCATTGTTATTGCTGTTTGCTCCACAATCTCTGTGAGAGTAAGAGGGAGACCTTTATGGCGGGGTGGGAGGCTAAGGCAAATCACCTGGCTGCTGATTATGCACAGCCAGACACCAGGGCGATTAGAAGATCACACCAGGAAGCGCTGCGCATCAGAGAAGCTTTGAAAACCAGTTTCATGACTGGCCAGGCTACAGTGTGAAAGTTCTGTTTGTTGAAAACCCGCCCCCTTGATTCACTCATTCCCTGTAAGCAAACCCCACCTCCCCCTTAAATCACAGCTTGCTTTTAAAGGAAATAAAGTCACTATCGTTTAAAAATCATGTATTCTTAATTGATTATAAACATAGGGAGAGAACCGACAAGGTAACCCAGGTGGGGTTTGGGAGGAGGATAAGAGGGAAGTAAAAGGCCACTGAAAAAATTCAATATGACAGCCTTTTGGTTGGGCTGTCCACTGGGGTGGAGTGGGAGGGTGCACGGAGCCTCTCCCCCCACATTCTTACACATCTGGGTGAGGAGGCTATGGACCATGGTGAGAGGGGAGGGTTATACAGCGGCTGTAGCGGCACTCTTATCCTGCTGCTGTTCCTGAAGCTCCACCAGATGCCGGAGCATGTCCGTTTGATCATGCAGCAGCCCCAGCATTGCAGCCTGCCACCTCTCATCTCGAGCGTCCCTCATGACCCCACATTCACTGACATCTTTCCTGTACTTAGATACCATGTCCTTCCACTCATTCAAATGAGCTCTTTCATTGCAGGTGCATTCCATTATTTCCAAGAACATCTCGTCTCGCGTCCTCTTTCTCCGCCGCCTTATCTGAGATGGCCTTCGGGACGGAGGAGGGAGGCTTGAAAAATTTGCAGCTGCTGGAGAGATGGAAAAAAAAGGAAAGAAGTTTTTCAAAAAAAGATACATTTTACAGAACAATGCTTATACTCTTTCATGGTGAACAACACTATTCACATTACATAGCACATGTGATTTCAGTACAAGGTCGCATTTTCCATCTTAATATTGAGTCCCTGTGGCTTTGCTGCTAGAGATCACAGACGCAGGTCCAGGCAACAGAATTCGGCTTGCATGCGGCCATGGTAAGCCATTGTCTTTCGGCTTCTGCGCCCTCCTTTCCCACATACCAAGCAAAGCCCGTTGAGTGCTGCGGTTTTCCTGTTAACCTTCAGCAGCAGAAAAACTAACCCCCGCCCCCCCATCCAATTCTCTGGGATGATCGCTTTATCCCTCCCCCCACTGCGTGGCTGGTATCAGGGAAGATCCCTGCTAGCCGAAGGCAAAAAGCTCAGCGCCAATTCCACCCCACCCCACTTGGCTAACTGCAGGGAAGGATTTCTTTTCAGCCACAGGCAAACAGCCCAGTAGGAACGGCCACCTCTGTCCCCTTAATTAAATTCCCATATTTCAACCAGGTTACCATGAGCGATATCACTCTCCTGAGGATTACACAGTGAGATAAAGAACAGATGTTGCTTGAATGCCAGCAAACACTGGGACCATAAACTGCCAGGCTTTGTCATGCAATGATACCAGATTACTTGCTACTAGCATGGCGTGGTCAAGTGTCCTACCGTGGAGGACGGAATAAGGCTGCACTGCCCAGAAACCTTCTGCAAAGGCTTTTGGAGTATCTCCATGAAGCTCTCCTGGAGATGTCCCTGGAGGATTTCCGCTCCATCCCCAGACACGTTACCAGACTTTTCCAGTAGCTGTACTGGCCGCAAATGCATCCCAAGTCCTCAGGGCAAATTAATCATTAAAAAACACTTGCTTTTAAACCATGTCTTATATTTTAAAAAGTAAACTCACCTGAGGTCCCTTCCATGGGGTCATGGTCTTGGATACTGGCTTGGATACATGGTCTTGGATACCCTCTTGGGAGGGTACTTCAGTCAGGCTGAGAAAAAGATCCTGGCTGTTGGGGAGAATGGAGTGCTGTGTGCTCTCCGCAAGCTCGTCCTCCTCCTCCTCCTCTTCCCCATCCGCAGAATCCTCAGGTGTAGCTGATGAGATTATCCCCGCCTCAGAATCCACGGTCAGAGGTGGGGTAGTGGTGGCGGGCCCCCCTAGAATTGCATGCAGCTCAGCGTGGAAGCAGCACGTCTGCGGCTCTGACCCAGAGCGACCGTTTGCCTCCTTTGTTTTCTGGTATGCTTGTCTGAGCTCTTTGACTTTCATGCGGCACTGCTCTGAGTCCCTATTGTGGCCTCTCTCCATCATGCCCTTGGAGATTTTTTCAAAAAGTTTTGCCATTTTGTCTTTTCGAACAAAGTTCTGCTAGCATTGAATCCTCTCCCCATATAGTGATCAGACCCAGTACCTCCCGTACGGTCCATGCTGGTGCTCTTTTTCGATTATTGGCCTACATGGTTACCTGTGCTGATGAGCTCTCTGTGGTCACTTGTGCTCTCCTGTGCTGGAGAAACAGGAAATGAAATTCAAATGTTCGCGGGGCTTTTCCTGTTTACCTGGCCAGTGCATCCGAGTTCAGATTGCTGTCCAGAGCGGTCACAATGGTGCACTGTGGGATAGCTCCCGGAGGCCAATACCATCGAATTGGGGCCACACTAACCCTAATTCGAAATGACAATATCGATTTTGGTGCTACTCCACTCGTCGGGGAAGGAGTACAGAAATCCATTTTAAGAGCCCTTTATTTCGAAATAAATGGCTTCGTTGTGTGGACAGGTGCAGGGTTAATTCGATTTAATGCTGCTAAATTCGAATTAAACTCATAGTGTAGACCAGGCCTATGTCTAATTTTCTACTTTTACAGCATGAAGGTTGTAACATGCTATTAAAGAGCTAAGAAACTCAGTGGTGGGTCACACACACGCCACTCTCAGATCACACATACACCTCTACCCCGATAAACACGGTCCTCTGGAGCCAAAAAATCTTACCGCGCTATAGGTGAGACTGCGTTATATCGAACTTGCTTTGGCCCCCCTGCTCCTTGTACCGACCACCCCCTCCAGAGACCCCCCCATCCCTAATCACCTCCTACCCAACCCCCGTGCTCCCTGTACCCTGACTGCCTCAACCCCTATCCACACCCCCCACCCCATGACAGGCACTCACCGGCAGTGGTGGGAAGCAGAGCAGTCCAGCCCCAGCCCACTCCACTCCGCCAGCTTCCAGCCACGGCGCTCCGCTTCCTGACGCCAGTGAGAGTGAGGTGGTTGGGGAGAGGACACCCCCCCGTACTCACCTGTAGCAGGAAGCAGAGCGCCGCAGCTGGGAGCTAGCGGCGTGGAGTGGGTTGGGGCTGGGCTTCTCTGCTTCCCACCGCTGCTGGTGAATGTGGGGAGATTGGGGAAAGGACGTCCCCTGCACTTACCTGCGGCGGGAAGTAGAGCAACGTAGCCCCAGCCCGCTCCGCTTTCCTTGCCCCGGCCCCAGTAGTGTCGCTGGGGGGTGGGGAAAGGTCCCGCACTCACCGGTTGCAGTAAGCGGAGCAGCCCAGCCCCAGCCCGCTCCACTCCACCAGCTCCCAGCCATGGTGCTCAGCTTCCCGCTGCAGGTGAGTACGGGGGGGTGGGGGACGTCCTTTCCCCAACCTCCCTGCACTCACCGGTGGCGGGAAGCAGAGCGCAGGGAGCTGACATGCTGATCCTCCGGAGCATTGCTTTACCGCGTTGTATACAAACCCACGTTATATCGGGTCACGTTATATCAGAGTAGAGGTGTACTACAAGTATGCTTTCTATTCCCAATGGGGTTAGGACTAAGGGCAGAGTGACAGACCTAACTCTGAATCTGCATAAGACTAGAAACCTATAATTTTAAAGAAAAAGGTCAGTGGAATCAAATGCAGTTCGGTCAATGTATGTGCAACTGGCCATCTAAGAAAACACCATGTTTACATTAATTAAAAAGCATATTTATTCTTCACCAAGATAGTCTATTCTTCAAAAGAAATTGATGTATGTTATTTTGTTTTTCTCTTGGAAAGAAAGTTTACAGTGTCCAAACCAATATCACCAAGCAGCTCCATGTAATCTCTGCTATTCTTTCTTCTCTTCTAGTTCTGGTGCTTGCAGCTTTTCTTTTAATTTATTCTGTTTTCTGTGATATTGTTCAAATATTGGTTTATAGATGTAGAATCCTCCTGCAACTCCAAGGAGAGCCCCCAGAAAGATATGAGGTAATGGCAGTTTACCATACATTTTAACAGCCAAAGCTGTAACTTGTCACACCTGTCTTCAAAGATACTCTAAAGACATCTGAGTAGCCAAGCAAAATCTTCAGATCTACATATAAATGAAAGTGAATGTAAAGTGTTACTCACTGTAATGTTTGTTGCAGTCCAAAAAGAATGAAGTATTGACACGTGACTATCAGTGTTATTTTGGGTAGGGGCTGCTATACAAAACAAAAAATATTCTGCCGTCATCCATGCACACAATTTCCACTTAAATCAATTTGAACTGTAAACAGATGGGTCTAAGACCAATATAAATATTTGTATTTTGCACCTAAAATGCAGTAACATAAGAATTATGGCTCTGTTCCACTTTTCAGAGCAAGAACGCCAACCATGATTAACAGTCGGTGTTCAGTTACTTATGGCAAGATAGAAGTGCTGCTCTCTTGTAAAAAGCAGGTTTCTCTTGGTTTCATGGAGGAGCTGGATCACACATTCTGTAATGTATAATACAAAGATCAGGAGCCTGGAGGTCTTTTTCCTCTCTCTCCAGTAAGGATTGAGGTTTTTATGGGTACTAGCTCCAATATCAGCCAATAGATCACATTTGCCTGTCAGCTCTTCAGTAGAGGGAATGTGTTTGTCCATTTTGTAAGGCAGTGCCATAGTTAAATGATAAACATAAAATTATGGTAGAAAACTTTTTCAGCATTTCCCCAAACCTTTTAGAAGGTCAGCTCCCCTTCAGAAAGTTGAAGCCAGTTACAGTCTCCTTCAACAGCAGCGTTAGTAGGGCAGGATAGGGAAAACTTCCACTGCCACTGCTCTGTGTCCGTTTGCAGTTAGTGTCTCTCCCCCGAGGCAATGCCCCCACCCGGGGGCATGCTGCCTTAGCTCACAGCAATCTGGATTTCAATGGCGGTACACTAAGTATTGGTCACTAGGTGTAACTGACAGAAGTGCTACTTGAAATCCCTGTTACCAGCGCCTCGGTGACAGGCGCCGCATGGATTAAGGCTCGGGGCCACGACCCACCAGCTCTTTCCAGACTCCAGCTTCCGACGCCAGCGGGACTATCCAGGCAGCGCAGAGCTGTGGACGGAAACAGCTGAGATCGCCGGACACGGGAGAGCTGAAGCCCGAGAGGCGCCTCAAGACGAGCGCGCCCAGCTTCCCGAGGGGGAGGCGGCGTGCGAGAGAGGCGCTTCCCGCGGCCCTTCGCCCTCCCACGAGACCGGGGCAGAATTTAGGGGCGGAGGGAGAACGAGGGGGCGGCGCCCCATGGCCCGAGCACAGCCAAGGAAAGGCACGGAGGCGGGGGCAGCTGTGGAGGGAGCGGATCCCGCTGCCCCGTGCACGGGAGCAGAGCAGGGCTGAGCGAAGCTGAAAGGGGCACAGCCACCCGCCCCCCATCGTCAATCGGGGCAGGGATCGAGAAGCGGGAGGAGACTCCCGGGACATCAGCCCCCGCCTCCCTGCCCAGAGCCCAGCCCCGCAAACCCCTCCCGCCGCGGAGCCCCGCGCGCGCCGCCTTACCTTCGAGACCCCTTCGTCGAACCGATTAAACCAGCGAGAGGAAACCTCCATAGGCCAGACAAGCTGCCGGAAGTACAGTCTAGCCCCCGCCCCGAGGGACATAATCTCTCACCCCTCTGAATTTCATCCCATATTCCCGCCCCTAAATACTCTTCCGCACATGCGCTCACCCAGCCCCCGCAAGCTCCGGCAGGGCTGCAGCCTCGCCCCCGAGCGTCACTCTGGCTCCGCCCAAGGCGGAAGTGCGAGTGGCCCGACAGGCCTCGAGGCTCCGTGCAGGGAGCTGCGTCCGACATGCAGGCGGGGGGTGGAGGCGGGTTCTTCCCCCGCGGCCGGACCCGCAGTGCCGACACCGTGCGGCTCCGCAAGAGAAAATCTGCGCTGTACAGCGCTGCCCCGGGGGCCGGCGGGGAGCGGGGCCCAGGTGAGGGGCGCCCGGGAGAGGAGACGCTCTGGGGGAAGGGCCTGAGGCTGGACACGCGGTGGAGTAGACAGAGAGCTGTGTCCCGCTCAGCTCTCTGACCCCGGGCGGCAGCGATCGGAGAGGGAGCTCCGCCGCTTAGCGAGACACCCCTACAGAGGGGCGGGCTGTGTCCCGCCGGCTGCTTGGGCGGGGGTTGAGAGGCGCCAGTACCGCGGGGGTGGTCTCGACACCTTCCCAGCCAAGAGTGGGCCAGGTGCCTGCAGTCTCTTCCTGTTGTTAGTTGGGCCAGTGGGAGGAACCCAAGGGGCTTCTTAATCACGCCAGGTTGCGTGTGCAAATATTTTCTTCAAGGGGCGGAGGAAGCAGTCCTTGCTGAAACTCTGCCCGCAAACTCACCTCCTTGAGACTCCAACGTGAGATGTCATTTGCAGCAGATTGTGCACTTCAAAACTTGGTATATATGTTCTGCTAGACTTCACCGTTGGTTAGGATAGGATACACCCATGATTACATGAAGACGTAAGAAAAGTAGCATGTTCCCAAAGTCAAGTGATGACATTAGAATCTAAACTTTTACGTTAAAAAGTTTCTAGCTCACATTTGTAAAGAGAAACTGGAGAAATCTGTATAGCTGATGTGCTTGAGTTGAGTTTGTAGACGGTCTCCAGCAGAGGGGAGGAGCAGCAGTTGCAGCTAGTTGGCAGTAAGGGAGGGAGCAGCCTGACCCAGCAATTACCATCAGAGCAGATTAGGCTCCCAAAGGTGTCATTCTGCTGCCATCATTGCTGGGAAAGAAGGAGGCTACCATAACTGACCCTGTAGCAGGGGACTCTGAAGAACATTGGTTGCCACCACTGTAACCTTGGGAAAGTAACGCTTTTTTGGTTGCTCCAAGTGTCTTCCATCCATTCTTCACATACTTTGATCAGTTGTGAAATAGTTATTGTTAATTCAAATGGACATCAGAGTCAGTAACCAGTGAAATGAACAGGACTACTCACACCGCAGCCAATTTTTCAGTTCTGCAAAATCAGACACTACTACAGCAGTTACATTTGATTCATGTTTACAAACTTGCGAGCCAGTGGCTTACTTTAAAAATACTTAAAAAAAAAGCTGAGATTCCACAGAAGAGAGCAACTTTTAAAAAAAAAAAAAAGAGGGAAGCTGGCTGTGGGGAAGAATAACTAACCCAAAGCCATTAACTCTTTCTTCTCACTAATAACTGTCCAAGGTACTTGTTTGAAAAGTTCTCACTAAATTCAGTTTTAATTTGGATTTCGATCCTTCTTCAGTCACTGCAATTGATTTGATGATACAGTAGTTTGCAATCATTTAAGACTTCAACATGGAATCAAACTGGAGGCTGTGAGGAATAATGCTGTTAAAGTGCAAACAGCAAAATGGGACATAAAATGATGGAACTTCTTGACAAATGTACGATAATGTTACCATATATCTCATTTCTAAGATGAGGCTACTATACAGTTCAAAGCTATCATTTTAAAGAGAATGCCTTTGTTCAATCATCAGTAGCCATAAGCAATTATTATTTCAGGGACTTTCTCCAAACTAATGTTTTGCTTTCTCAGAGCTTATTGGCGAAAACATTTATCTGGTCTTGTTTACCATAACTCTGCGAGTACTTAACTGCTTTTTAGTCCAGACAAGCTTTGTTCCAGATGAATACTGGCAGTCGCTTGAAGTTGCACATCATATGGTTTTCAAATATCCTTTGCTTTTTGAAGTTAAAATGAGTGGAATCTTTCTAGAACTGAACTAAGTGTGCTCACTTTTTCATTTTGTCGTAATTGTGTCCTTTATACTGTAATAACATCTCTTTATGATGACTTTATTGCCCCAATAATGCTCTCTCTGCTCCATGCTTTTGTATCCTAGTAACTTGCTTGGAGCTATGTCACTACCACTGTCCTTTTTTGGTAGGAAGAGTGTTAAGCTAGAGGTTTCCCTGGCAGTGAGAAATTAATATGACCATTGGCAGAAATCACTAATTGACAGTGGCCACAGAGTAAGATTTTTAACAAAGAATCAGGAAATCCTGAGAATAAGTAGAACACTAACAGGAAAACTTTTAAGTTCTTTAAATATCCTTAATATTACTAATTATGGCTACTTGACCTGGGAATGGACAGAAGGTTTAAGGGGTTATTCATACCCACTACTATTTGCAACTATCTACAGAGTTTTACAGCTACTGGCAAAGGATGATGTTCAGCTGCTGGTAAGTATAAAGGAAATATTTTTTTAAAGCCCAGCTACAACTTACAATTAATTTAATTTCAAACCGTTGTAGGTAGGAAATTTAACTGTCCTCCTCATGAAATGAAAGACCCTGGTTTGGCCATTGGATCCATGTGAGTGCAACACTTGCCAGCGCATGAAGCCTCAATTAAGTTAATGTGGCTCTGCCTGGTCACAAGGGTCCACCTGCATGGCTCCAGTGGCAGGGGTGGGGCTGAAGACTATAGATGGTGATTCTTGATCTCTATCAACCTCTTCAAACGTCAAAGAAGATAGTGTTGTACCTCTAGTAAGGTTAAAATTTTGTCAGTTATTTTTAGTAAAAGTCACAGACAGATCATGGGCAATAAAGAAAAATTCATGGAAACCTGCAACCTGCCCATGACTTTTAGTACAAATAACGGAGTGATGGGACTGAAGCGGGGGGGGGGGGGGGGAAGAGAGAGAGGCTGACAGCTCCAGCCCCCACCGCAGCTGTTGCGGCGGGTGCTGTAGCCAAAGTAGTCACAGAGGTTCTTTAAAGTCATGGAATTCGTGATCTCTGTGATTAAATCATATCCTTAGCCATTAGACTCAGAACATGATTTACTCAGTAGCTCTTTAATTAGCAGATTACTTTGGCTGCAAGTATAAGACCAGGACTGCAAATAACTAACAACTCAACAGAATCTGAGGGTAGGTTTTTTTCAAAAGCACTCGGTATTGACATAATTGCTTCCATTGAAGACAATGAATAAAACTCCCATTGATTTCATTTAAAGATGAGTTACATCATTGTGGAACAATTTTGAAAGTGCTGCCTTGAGTTTCTGGAAACTTTCAATTGAATGTCAAATTAACTCACTGTCTTTGATTGGTTTTAATAGAAACTCTGGACTCATCTTTCTCTAGGACTACGGTATTTAAAATAATAAGAGCTTTCCATCAAAACGTACAGAGGACAGTCATATACCTTTAGTTTCCTCCGTGGATTGATGTTTCAAGAATCTCCTAGTTTTATATATTGCAATTAAACTTGGGAGTTAATAGGGGCTTCAGGAAACAAGAGTCAGAAAAATAAATAAACTTTTTTTTTTTTTTTTTTTTTTGTTAACATAGATTTGGATCCCTAGACTTGTGCAAGCAGTTCTGTCAGCTCTAGCAGACGTAAAGCTTTACTCATTAGTGAGACACCTAGAAAATGCAGAAACAGCAAAGTGGGTGGTGAGTCTCAGCCTTGAAATACGTGTCTTGTGTATGTGCCTTATAGTATTTTAGCATACAGTGTACTGCAGAACTTAAGAAATGGTTTAATGATATTAAATGTCAGCACTGAAGTCTAAAACTTTTCAATCACCTCTTTCCTTAAAGGCTATATAAATATTGTATTAACACCTCCCCTGTTGTTCATAATTGTTTTTAGTACCTTTGCCAGTTGTGCTCTTGGTTTACATGGTATTGCTGTACCAGAACTCTAACAAACACCATGGAAACAGTTCTCACCATCTTTGCTCTTTTCTACTATCCAATGGAAGGCTCAAAGATAAGGAGTAGGTGAGAGAATTTACACTAACAACATTATCCCAACCAAAGGTTACCAATCAAAATGGATGCAACTGTTAAAATAATGCTTTCTGTTCATATATAAACTTTTCCTGCCTTTTTGATATCCTCCCTGATGTTTTACGTCTGTCTGAACAAGTGCACAGGCTTCTGAATTTAGAAAGATTAGTTCAAGTTGTATAAAGATAATGTGGAAGATAACTATTCCTTTTGTTACTGAGGGTGAAATTCATCCAAAGGCATAGGTTCAGTGCAGTGACATGCAAACCAATTAAGCTTCAAGGCAAGACTGCATAGATGGAACACCTGCAAGTTCTCTATGTGCCAAGACTTCTTTGTGCTGGTTCCAAGTAAGCTGTTGGGGATGGGGCCATAGGAAACTAATCCTTAGCTGATCCAGCAACCCAAACCCCTCAGTTTGTGGAGAAACTGCAGCTGTTCTAGTTCCTGAGTGGAATGGTAACTGGTGTTGCTGGTGCACATGTCTACAGGGGATGGTAGTGGATGTGTAAAATTACTATTCTGCTGTTCCTCATTTCAAACCAAATAATCACCTATGGGGGACATTAATTTCATCTTTAGGGCAGTGTAGAGACACTTAATTTGTGAGAACTTAGGAAGGACATGAAAGATGGTCACTCAAGCCAAACAAGTATTCAGAGTCAATGTATTAACTAATTTTGAACTGAGTAATTACTCTTTTAAAAAGCCTGTATATACTTTCTAGTTAGATACTTAGTCTTGCATAGTTTAATTTACTACACAGTTTTTTCATAGAAGCAGGCCAATAAGCAAGTGTTTGCACCCAAAGATTCAAGGTTAAAGGCAGTGCTGTGTACTGAAGTCTGTATGTTGTACTTGCCTGAGTCAGCGTCCAGAAACATGGTGACATGAAAAATGTGATACTCCTGTCACATTGGACTAAAATATCATATAGCGAAAAAGCAATTAAGTCTCTTTACAATTGTACTCTGACTGTTTCATTAATATTTTCTTCATTTCTAGTTGCAAATATTTAACTTTGGTAGCACTTGCATTTATTATTCGTCCAACTGCTGTAATTCCATGGATACCTTTGGTGCTCAGGCATTTCTGGCAAGAACAAAAGAAGGTAGACCTTGTTCTATACAGCTGTATTCCAGTAGGGTAAGTGTTTTATTCAGTGATTTATGACACTATGCATACTAAATAGTAACTATTATATGTTACCATCTATAACCATCCTAACAGGATTCATTTAGGCATTCTGCTTATCAATATTTACTTTTTTTTTTTTAATAACTAATAAGACTGTAGCCAGGGGCAGGACACCTCCTGAACGTTTCAACTTAGGGAGATGTGCAAAAGTGAAGAATAAAACACTGGCAACAGTTTGGAGAAGGGCCTTGCTTACAGTACAAACGCTGTGTATCCCCACAAGAGGGAGGTTTCATGGAAAGATTTCATGAGGGGAAAATATGAAGAGGACCTCCAAGCCAACCAGTGGTTGTTCCCAAAAGTCTAAGTGTTGGTGATTCACTCTAAGTAACTGTGACTAGTTTAGGGGACAGTGACACACAATAAATTGTAGAGGCAAGCTGAAGAAAAGTGTAATCTAAACATTCAGAAGATGCCAGTAATACAAGGAGCTTTTTCTTGATTTTTGCAGATTGGCCACTCTAGGGATTTCTTTAATAATTGATCGTGTATTTTTTGGTGAGGTAAGTTGCCATACAATGTTAGAAATGCTTACAAATTTAATTTAAGACAATTTTGTACTTGGGCAGATGGTTCCACATTTTCCTAATTCAAGAGCTGTCGCTGTCTCAGTGATTTGAGATCTGTACTGTACATTCTGCCTTTGGCATCACCTCTAATAACAGTTTGTCTGTATCCTATAATCTTATAATTCTAGCCATTAATATCTATGCTTATGTTAAATCACTAGAATGCCATTTCAAATAAGACCAACAATGCAGTGGCTTCTCAATTCACTGATACTTAGTATCAGTGTTCAGAGATATTTGAATGTTGATGTAATGATACACAGAGTAACTAAACTCTACACTGGTATTCTCTGCAGCATATCTTATGTTCTGGGAGAGTTGTAGTGTTATGGTTAGCTCAGCATTAATTTCTGTTAGGATGGCTCAGGTGTAGCGTTTTGGTATTTATTTGCTTCTATAAGTATTTACAGATCCTAGCTAGCACTGTCCTAGTAAACCTGCTTGTGAAACTTCTCATTTCTGACATCTTGTGTTACCATAAAGTATTCAGCAGTTTAATACTTACCTACAAAAGCTGCTTTCTGTAGACGGCATCAATTTATGTAAAACAAAGATTAGCAAAAGCTCCAACTCATATCCTGCATGTTTTCAACTTTCACGCAGGTAAAGATGCACAGCTCTTAGGGTAAGAAGTGTTAAATATATTGATGACTGTTGCCGATATTACTGTAAAATGGACAATTTTGGCAAACCTTGAAGTTGTCCATCTAACCCAATGTCATATAATATGTAGAAAAGATTTTTTCCAAGCAGGAGACATTACAGAGGTAACAGAGAAGTACTAGAGCAATATTCAAGCGGGCAGAGGAGAATTCTATAGGGCTCAAAGGGATGTATAAAATATTTAGGGTAGGATTTTCAGAAGTGCTCAGCATTGATCTAACTGCTTCCATTGAAGCAAATGGTAACTTAAATAGGAGCAGATTACACCAATGTCGAGCAATTTTGAGACTCCTGCCCCTGTTTCTTTAAAAAAAGTTCTATGGACAACCCATGTCTCATTTAAAGGATTCAATAACTTTAAAAGATGAGCCTGTACTTTTTGTGGAAGTCAATTAGTGACCACCTAAGACGGATTGTATGTAGATTTTTAAAACATTTCCCATTTGTCTTGTTCAACATAAAAGACCTGTTCTGTATAATAGAAAAGTAGAAAACTTTCAAACCATAAAGCTTGTAACTTGTATTAATTGCTGAAAGTAACTAAATTGCTTTCACAAGATAGTTTTTACTTTAAAAACTTGCTGTAATGATTTTAGGTAAAAATGTAAATCATGGTATCTTTTAATGCCGGTGCTGCATAACAGAACCGGACAGACTTAATCTAACATTTTCATACTTAACATTAATTCATTTTTTTTAATCTTTCAGTGGATACTGGTTCAGATGAAATTCTTGAAGTTTAATGTGCTACAGAATTTGGGGACATTTTATGGTTCTCATCCTTGGCATTGGTACTTGAGCCAGGGATTGCCGGTTATTTTGGGCACCCATCTACCCTTCTTTATTCACGGCTGCATCCAGGCCCCAAAGAGGTACCGGATCTTTCTAGTGGTAGTGGTTTGGACATTGTTGGTATACAGGTAAGCTCCCTTAAATGTAATTAACTTTGAACCAGTCACATTATTTTTAAAGTCAAAGTCATAACTTATTTTCTCTAGAACAAAATTTTGAAATTAATGCAAAGAAAGTTGCATTCAAATGGCAGTGTCCAATGAATTAAACAAATTATCCAAATATTTTACAATTAATTACTCAATGGTATGACACAGCTGCATTTAACCCTACTACAGTGGCTTAACGGAATCATTCTAAACTGTTGTTGGTGGCACAGTAAGTGATTAGAGAGCAGATTGGGCATTGCAGCAAAATTGAAAACTTCTCTGAATCACTAAAAGGTGTTTGCTTTCAGCAGCAGAATGAGTTTGAAAGTTTTGTTTACCTGAGGCTTGTTAAAGAAAATCACATTCTTTTGTTCAATTTCACTCAAGATTTCTGAAATCTTCTGTAAAGACTTGCATATGGAGCAATTCAAATATTATTACAATATAAAAATCAGTCCTGTCTTGTGTCATAGCGGGGAGGGATAGCTCAGTGGTTTGAGCATTGGCCTGCTAAATCCAGGGTTGTGAGTTCAGTCCTTGAGGGGGCCATTTAGGGAACTGGGGTAAAAATCTGTCTGGGGATTGGTCCTGCTTTGAGCAGGGGGTTGGACTAGATGACCTCCTGAGGTCCCTTCCAACCCTGATATTCTATGACTCCATTTTGACAACAACCAGAGGTGAAGGTCGCAGTTTGCAAGGGATGAGAAATGGCAGTGAGGATTAGTTTGTTCAGGCTCTTCACACACAACTCACTGTAGAAACATACCGTTCCATGTGAAGGTGAAACAGATGACAGTGATTATTTAAATATCAAACAATGTTAAAGGTCTTCCCCTGTTTCAGAACATGGTATTAATAAAATATAGAAAAATTTGTAACTGGGTCACAGTTGTGACATCAGTCATTAGTCCAGCTCAAAACTGAGGGATGCAAAGATGGTTTTAAACTACCTTGCACTGGCCCAATGCTGTACGGCTCCAGTCCCCTGGCACAAGCTAAAGTAGTCTGATACCCTAATCATGCCCCCTGCACTACCTGCAGGAGGGGTTGGCATAGGAGCCACTGTGATAATTATACATCACTTGATCCAGGTATAATGGGGTGGGCCTCCTGTGGCTGACTCCACAAGTTATAGGACTGTATTGAGTAGCACTATGGTGCACAGCTGTCCTAGCTTAGATGAATCTTGGCTCCATAGTTGTAGTGTGCCCAGCTAAGTTTTGATTCACCACCAGCACTTTTCCTCACTTGGCATTTTGAACAGCAGCTTATGACAAGGGAACAGTCTCTCCTTACAGGTTGCATCCCTGACCATATCTTGATAAATAGCCATTGATGGACCTACCCTCCTTGAACTTACCTAATTCTTTATAGTTTTGGCCTTCACAACATCCCCTGACAAAGAGTTCCACAGGTTAACACTGTGTTGTGTGACATAATACTTTGTTTTGTTTTAAACCTGCTGCATGTTAATTTCATTGGGTGACCCCCGGTTCTTGTGTTATGTGACGGGGTAAATAACATTTCCTTATTTACTTTCTCCATTTTTGTTGTCCTTCTCTGTACCTTTTCCAATTCTAATATATCTTTGAGATGGGGATACCAGAACTGCATGCAGTATTCAAGGTGTGGGCATACCATGGATTTATAGAGTGGCATTATGATATTTTCTGTCTTATCTCTTTCCTAATGGTTCCTAACATGATTAGCTTTTTTGGACTGCTGCTGCATATTGAGCGGATGTTTTCAGAGTACTATCCACAATGACTCCATGATTTCTTTCTTCAGCAGTAACAGCTAACTTAGACGCCATCATTTTGTTTGTATAGTTGGGATTGTTTTCCAATGTGCATTAGTTTGCATTTATCAGCACTGAATTTTATCTACCGTTTTGTTGCCCAGTCACAAAATTAATAAAGTACTAATTATGATCTAGATTTTAATATGTTCATTCCCAGGGTGTAAAAACATCTACTGTAGGCAGTATGTGATTAATGTCACAATAGTCAAGCACGATATTTATTGTACCTACTTTCTTCATGTAAGTGGGATGACTGAATGCTCCTCCTTATCTGTCTGTTGGAGGCAATTGGCATATGTTAGTAAAGTTCCTGGAAAATAGTAGTTTGTTTGCAGCTGCAGTATGCTCCTGTTTTCTAAAACACTATTATCTGAACCACCACATTAACTGAATCCCTTCCTCGTGCCCCATATATTTCATGCTAGTAGGCAAGGAACGGATTCAGATAATGCGGTGGTTTGATAATAGAGCAGAAATCTCCAGCCAGGACTGTGAGGAGGAGGCTTACTACTCAGTTTTTTAAAAATCTGTTAAAGTTGTCTTTTCTATCCCTACGTGCTATAAAACATGCTATTGAATTGTCAACAAACCTGTGATTTATAGAACTTTATTTCAGTAGTACCATACCTGTTTTGTTACAGCACGTTGAGCCACAAAGAATTCAGGTTTATATATCCCGTACTGCCATTTTGCATGGTGTTTTGTGGTAAGCATTTGGATTTTAAATGTTGTGTGGTGGTGATTACCCTTCTGTAGAAACTTTTTTACATGAAATATAGGCTGTAGATTAGTTATGGTCAAGTTGCATGCTAGCCATAGCTTGTTTAGAATTAGTCTTCTATTCACTTACAGCCCCACCAAAACAGATTGAATCATAGGGGCAGGAGCAGCTATTGCCTAGGTGCACCGCTAAATGTTACCTCTAAAGCAGGGGTGGACAAACTACGGCCCGCCAGCTGTTTTAATCCAGCCCTCGAGATCCCGCTGGGGAGCAGGGTCTGAGGCCACTCCATGCGGCTCCCAGAAGCAGCAGCACGTTCCCCCTCCGGCTCCTACACATAGGGGCAGCCAGGGGGCTCCGCTCTGCAAGTTGCCCCAGCCCCAAGCCCCGACCTTGCAGCTCTCATTGGCCGGGAACTGCGACCAATGGGAGTTGCAGGGGTGGCGCCTGTGGATAGGGCAGCCAGCAGCAGAGCCGCCTGGAGGACATGCCGCTGCTTCCAGGAGCTGCTTGAGGTAAGTGCTGCCCTGAACCTGCACCTTTGATCACCCTCCGAACCCCTCAGTCCCAGCCCTCTTGCACCCCAAACTCCTCATCCTGAGCCCCACCCTAGAGCCTGCACCCACCCCCCCCGCCCTAGCCCTGATCTCCCTCCCGGCCTTAGAACCCCCTCGATCCCAGCCCGGAGTACCCT
Source organism: Trachemys scripta elegans (assembly GCF_013100865.1). Classification (NCBI taxonomy): domain Eukaryota; kingdom Metazoa; phylum Chordata; order Testudines; family Emydidae; genus Trachemys; species Trachemys scripta. Next base: position 61,029,024 of record NC_048307.1, on the reverse strand, counting down.
CGTACACCCCAGAGCCCCCTACTGCACCCTGAATTTCTCATTTCTGGCCCCACCCCAGAGCCCACACCCCAACCCCAATTTCGTGAGCATTCATGGCCCACCATACACTTTCTATACCCAGATGTGGCCCTTGGGCCAAAAAGTTTGACCACCCCTGCTCTAAAGCCATAAAAATAATGAGTTTCTAACATTTAGATTTTCAACAATGCTAATTTTTAGCTGAATCTGTTATTTTATTTCCCATTCATCCCTGGCCCCCCTCAAAAATGCCCTTAAGGTAGTGTCTTTTAAAAAGAAATAGTGTGTGAACCTGTTCTCATGCCCTCTATGACTTTTACAGAATTTATTGTATTTGCAATTACATTTAAAGGTGACCTGCAAAGGTAAAATTGCACTTGTCCTTTTTAGTAACTTTATGATGTAGAAAGGAGGCCTGAAAGGGTATTATTTTAAAAAACTCTTATATTAAATTGTGGTTTTGCCTAGGCTGGAAGAATGACAGTGAGGGCTCTGGTGAATTGATATCACAAAAGCCATGAAAGCTGAGCAAAATTACAAAGAATAGATTTTTGGGACTTGTTAACTCACACAAAGTTGCACCAGTTTAATTTTAAATAGCTTTATTTAAACCAGGGCAACCCTGTGTGGACACTCTTATTTCAGTTTAAGCCAGGCTTATTTTGGTTTAGTTTACATTAATTAGAAATAGATATAACTAAACTAATCATGATTTAAGCTTAATAAGAGTGTCTACACAGGAGTTGCCCTGGTTTAACAAAGTCAATTTAAAAACTAATAGAAGTTGAACTGGTTCATCTTAAGTTTATAGACAAGGTCAGGTGTTTTATACCATCTTGCTTTTTTGTTAACAGCCCACTTAACTGCAGAAAGGTAGCCTTTGATACAGAGTCAACACCCGTCACTGTAATTCTGAAGCTCCCTGCTGCTTTTTTTCCTTCATCCCAGAGCTGCTTAGCACCTAACCCCACTTCCCTTGCTACAGCAGCAATTCATTTGGAGTACAGTAACCTGCTTCAGGCCTTTTTAAAGTGTTGGAGAGACCAGAGAGCCATATTACTGACAGTGGGAAATATGTCGTGTTTTGCCCTACCTGTGACATTTAAACCAGACACTTCAGTAACAGTCTTCCCTTATCATTTGTTCAGACTGATTCACTGTCCTCTTCTTAAATGATTTCCCACCCTACGGAATTAACTACAAGCCTAGAAAAATTAAGCCCTAATTGCGGCTCTGAATTGCAAAATAGGTTCAATTTTATTAACTTTAGAGTGTGGAATCCATATGAAACATGCCCCTTTTTTCCATTCTAAACAAAAAACTGGAGTGGGTAGTGACTTTGACTGTATCAAAACAAGGAACTGTTTTACTTCTAATTTAGCCACGACTAATCAATTTTCAGTAAGTTGCACTATGTCAAAAGAAAGCTGTAGACTAATTAACACTTGCCTATCTGCTTAACTATTTTATATTTCTCACTTTAGGATATTCTCTTAAACAATTGAAAACATGGAAGAAATCAGCAATAACCTTCCTGCTTTTATCAAATTTACTCCCAGCCCTGTACACGGGTTTGATTCACCAGCGTGGCTCTCTTGATGTCATGATTCATATGCAGCAGCTCTGTAACAATTCTTCTAACCAATCATGGGCTTCTGTCTTTGTAATGATGCCATGCCACTCTACTCCTTTTTACAGGTAATAAAGTAGCTAATACAATTTGTAATACTAAAGCTACTCAAGCATACAATTTCCCCCCCTCAAATATATTGAATTATTTGAGGGATAATGTTAATCGATTACCAAATTGTTCAGTCTGTCTTAACTCTGTATGAAATAATAAATTGGAAATGTGGATCTTTCATATTGTTTATTCCACCCAGCATCTGCATTTTTCCTGTGTTACCAAAACAGCTTAGTGTTAGACATATATTTGCCCTAGCAGTTTGCATTGCTTCACTCCTTCTCCAATATATAACTACTGCAGGGAGTCAAGATTTAATTCTTATTTCCTTGACTTCTGCTAGCAGGTTAACAGCAGATAGAACTATTATGTATGACATGACTAAAGTAACTCTTCCAGAACTATGTAACACATCCTGATATATATATAAAAATTAAAGGATTAACATAATATAATATTTTCAAAGTGTGCTTCAGTAAAGGACTGAGTTCACTCAGGATGGTCTTTTGGCTATTAAAATCTAAAATAAATCAGATTGTGGATTATTGCTTCCTATGAACCTCTCCAGTTGCAATTACACTCACTACTGGCACCTCATTTTACTTTCTTTATGCTTATTTGAAATACAGAGATGAGAAAAACATTATGTATCTAGCACAGAAGGGAAAGATGCACCTACTGATAATGGGAAAATAAGAGAACAAGAAGTTTTACGGTCTACAATATAGCATCCTTAATTGAAACTAAGATCTAAAATGATCACTTAACACTGGATCTCAACCGTTTTTTCCCCTCTCCTAGCCATGTTCACTGTCCTCTACCAATGAGATTTCTTCAATGTCCTCCAGACCTAACTGGAAAAGAGAGTTACCTTGACGAAGCAGATATATTTTACTCTAATCCACTCAAGTGGCTTAATGAGGAATTTTACAATGGTACACTACCTACTCACTTGGTCTTCTTCAGTGTGCTAGAACAGGTACGTTAATTGCAAGTTAACTTTATCTAGATCAGTCTAAGAATACAAATTTTCACAAGAAATAGACGGGAAAGCTGAAATTGCAGCTTTGAAAATGTTCTTTAGCCTTTAAAACTGTATGACTTGAACATTTGCCCAAAATACAGCATAGCTAATATTGTGTCACTGTAGTGAAGGGAAAGATCCCAGAGAGGGCATGCATGGGTACCCAGCAAATCCTTCATGCCATGAAGTACTGCTGTAAGGCAGCTATCTTCAAAACAGCACCAAGGCAAGTTTGAGGTGCACAGACACAACCTACATGGTTTGCATTGAGTGACTTTATGGGCATAAAGTGAGCAAAGAAGCCTGCAATCAGCAGAATTCCTTCCCCTTCAACTCTTCTGTAAAGTCCATTTACTCAAGGTTGTGGGGAGTGACCAAGATTTCACTCTAACCAAGGGTCATGATATGGTATGGTTGGTATTTCTCCTTCCCACAACACAGAACCTAACTTCCATAGGTAGCTGAGTGGTTGGTTTAATAGAAGTTTAGGAACACCATTTTGTACCCCACCAGTATAAAAATGCCGGACTGTTTGGAAATGAAAGTGTATTTATTTACAGGAAATATCATCGTTTCTTGTCCTAAATGGTTACGAGAGAACAGCTACTGTCTTTCACACCCATATGCCTCAAGGACGAATTGGAAGCCACATCTATGTCTACACAAGAAGGGTGAAATGAAGCATGCTTCAAGATCAGTTTCTGAACTGGGACCAACTGAAGTCAGTATTGTACAGTGGTGTCTTGGTTAAACCGCCTTCTAGTACAGAACAGAGGGCAGTGATACTTGAAAATAGGTAAGCAAAATTGACAGGTCTGGCTCAAATTTACAGGCAGTAGATAAGGATTATACTGGGCGTAACATGTTTAGTGATGCTTCTTCACTGGTGGAAAAGTGGAACTTCAATGGCAATATTCTCATCTTATCTCTTGGTGTTAGAAGGGGAGGGGAAAAAACACGGTTCATCTGTCTTAGGACATTTATAAATAATTAAGAGAACACCAGCAACAGCTACGGCATGACGTTTGTGATTTAGAGGAGAGGAGTAAGACAAGACTTCATAACCTCTATGGGACTGTACACTTATGCTAGATTTGTTTATGAATAAAGACTTTTACCCACAACGCCTCTTTATTTTTCTTCCACAATATGCAGATGTGCAAGAAATTTCAAGTGCATATGTCAGCAAGCTGATTAGAATGCAGCACAGCAAATTCTTCATAAGTCAACAGGCTCTTGAACCCCCAAAAAAGACAAGAAGCAAGTATAAGATTACAAAACATTAACAGATGCATTGCCATAATTTAGATCTACTTTCTGAAAGGATGAGATGAAGTTAGTACACCAAACCATGTTAATTACATGTACATTATGTATGATTCAATTTTGAACTATACTAATGGAATGCAATTAAGCCTATTTTTCACACAAGTCACAACATACCTAGTTTCCATAACAGTACAACTACAACCAAAATCATTTCCAAAGAACAGTAAAGTAACACTAGAGAAAATGCGAGTTAGGAAGTTTGATGCTTTTGAACAGGGTAAAAATCAATCTGTATAAAGAAACACTTGCACCTTGCAGTTTTGTTGAAAAACAATTAGTTTCCATTGAGGAACCACTAGAAATTATCTACTTGTATCTTCCTGATTTTACCATACATAAATTACTTAATATTTTGGATCAAAGGGTAATTGCCCCAATTCTATTTCAAGATTTGCCATGTGTCTTCCATTAGTGCGACCATGTTTATGCCATTTACCTTCTCTCTTATTCCGTTGGTGTTGCTTCGGAGTTTGTTTTTCATGTCTGGAACTTTCAGATTGTGTGAAAGTAGGCCTTTTAGCAGGTTGACTGAAAGGAGTAAACAAAACTTGGTTAGAGCTGTTGAAAATATCTTAATAAAATCAACTACATACATGATTATTATTTCACTACCAGTGCTCAAAGAAGAGTTACAGTTGGTGTAAAGATGATGGGTTTTATTTATTTACGTTTAAGAATGTACGGAGACCTCTCAAAATAGATTACCCAAAACCCTAGTTAGGGTCAGGGTAAATAAGCTCCAATGCAAATTTCCATACCACACCACTCTGCTGGACTTGCAGGGAACACAATGCTGGTTAGGACTGAACAATACTCTTACATAAAGACATTTGGAACATACACAAACCAAGTTTCAATAGAAACATCTGCACCATAATATGCATGTGTGTGTACGCGCATGTGTGTACACACAATACAAGGACTTAAATCAGGGGTCGGCAACATTCGGCACATGGCTCGCCAGAGTAAGCACCCTGGCGGGCCGGGCCAGTTTTATTTACCTGCTGACGCGGCAGGTTCGGCCAATCGCGGCCCCCACTGGCCCGGGACATTGCTCGCCCGCGCCACTTCTCGCTGCCCCCATTGGCCCGGAACGGCAAACCGCAGCCAGTGGGGGCCGCGATCGACCGAACCTGCCGCGTCAGCAGGTAAATAAAACTGGCCCGGCCCGCCAGGGTGCTTACCCGGGCGAGCCGTGTGCCGAACGTTGCCGACCCCTGACTTAGATAGAGGACAGGAGGGTGCTGTTAATAGACCGTTGTAGCTCATCTTGCGTGTTTTTTGATATTACAAGAACTCCAAGGAATTTTATCCTTGTATTACAGTCTCACATCCCACACTTCTGAAGCAAAAGGCTATACAGTCTTACTTTGCTTAATATTCTCACCAGTAGTGATAAATAACATAGTCACTAAATACACTTGAAAATTAAATGCCTGTACCAGTAAACAGATGTTTTAGTCTCATTCAGAATTAATTCAGACCATAGAAAAACAAGCTGCCCAATAACAGAGTAAGTCATGAGAAATCAAAATATCAGAAAGCTGTTTTAATAATGAAATGTGACAGGCAAATTAAAATAGAGATAAATAAATACAGCTAGTTAGATGTGGTGTGCATTTGCCAAAACCAGGAATTAGAAGCTAGCCTTTGATCATTATTACCATAAAGAAACAGTTGAAAGTTGTTCTTTGAAAGCTAAACTGCAATAAAATAAAAAATATTGCAAACTATTTAAAAAATAACAAAAAAAAAAGAGATGCGTGAGAAAGGGAGCAGCACAGCAGTCCAGAAGACAAACACAGTACATTTAAATTTTTAATATAAAACTGTTCTTGGTCTAAAAAGGTTAAATATGCTTTATGGAGTGCAAGGGAAAAAGTTACGTTGCTGCCCTACTGTTTACTGGAAGAAGAGAGAGAATACAACTTTTTTTTAAACACATTAGCATAACTTTGCCTCTCTCATCAGATCAAAATGGAGTTATTTCCCTCAAGAGGCTAAGAACAGTTAAAATAGAATTTAATATATAAGTGGAATAACTCAGTAAAATTATTTAAAATCCAAGCAAAATGCATCATCAGTAAGAAGGGACTTAAGCAGGGGAAGAAAGTGATTACAACACCTCTGAAAAAAATTAACACAGATGCTCAGGCCAGAAAGCAGGCATGCTGTTGCATTCAACAATTGCTCCAAGCAGCAATGCTTAATCTTAATCAACAACTATTTTCTAAAGGAATCCTCCACACATTAAAGCTGTAAAAGGTACAGTGGAATCTGTGCTAATGTCACTTGCCCCAACAGCCAATAAAATCTGTCCCCAAGAGACATCTCACCACATTCATTTTAGGGTTAAAAGGTCACCTGTTGTAACAATGACACTAATTCCTTTGGTGTCCTTAAAAACTATATTTTAATTCAGGAAATATTACATAAAAACCAACCTGCGTCCATACTGAGGTGAATTATCATAATGAAAGTAGTATGTGTAGATGTATTTATCCAAATCCTCAAACATCCCTTCATGGTCACTTTGGTACTCCTTTATGTCCTCAAGATAATCCTTAACATCACTAACGAAGTCCGTGAACAGCATCTGGTCATGTATAAAGATCCCATTATGGAAAAACTTATTGATGAAATTCTCTAGTTCTCTCCAGTGATGGAAACTGTCTACTTCTTGCTGCAAGTATTTTTGCATTAACTGATTAAATTCTTCAGCCCTAATAGGGTCCAGTACTTTGTTAAACAGGCTAATAAATTCCTTATGAGCGCATTCAAAAATACCAGAGCAGCCCTTTAGGACAGAGTGACGTTTTCTGTTACATTCTGGGTTATTGATGCATTTCTGTGAATTAGTATCTTTTTCAAATGTAAAGTGAGTCGATCTTTGTTTTCTTCCTTCTCTGAATTCTTTTTTCATACTAGGCCCTCTATGGTGTGTATGCTTAGAAGGATTCTCATGAGTATTATATTCCCGATAAACAGTTTTACCTTTTCTGTTTGCCTCATATCTTTTATCACCAGACTTCTTCTTTTCATCAAAGATGTTTTTAGTTGTGTCTTTGAAATGTCTGAACGTGGACTTCACAGAATCAGAAAATTTTTTCAGGTTTTCTTTCACTGCTTCTTTAGCCTGTTTAATCTTTTCTTTATGGTGTCTTACAAACTCCTTTGTGGAATTCTTCATGGCATCAAAAGTTTCTTTAACTGAGCCAAAAAACGATTCTTTGGACTTCTTTTTGGTCTTACTTGTTCCTTTACCATTTATCTCTTGTCCTTTTTCATTAGTTTCCTGTTTTTCGGTTTGGTCCTTCACTTCAACATACAGTTTTTCCCACAAATCAGAGCGTTGTTGTTCAAAGTTTAGCTTCTTTTCCAGCTCTGTTAGTCTTCCCCGCAAAGTTTCTATTTCTTCGTTCTTCCTCAATGTATCATCAGTGTCTGTGTTGTCGGATGTCTGATGAGAACTTAACTGCTCCAGTTCTTCTCTTAGAGCTTCAGTTATATGACGTTCTTTGTCTAGTTCTCTCCTCAACATTTGTGCTTCTGCAAAAAGTGTCTCCTTTTGCTTAAGAAAGTTGTGTATTTTTTGTTTTTCCTCTTCCAAATGTACCTTAAGTTTTTTATTTTCCATGACAACTGACTCTGTACTAGTACCTTTATCTTCTACGTTTCTAATTTGTTCTCTCAGCTTCCTTAACTCTTCCTGCAGCAAGTCCAAAGCTTTTTCTTCCCTCTCCAGAGATTCCCTTAAGTGCTGGTTTTCTGCCGTAAGACTTTTCTTCTGAGATTCAAATGATTTCTTTTCTACCTCAGTAGAGATCAGACATGTCGCAAGGTCTTGTTTTAGTGACTAAAACAAATAAAAAGGAACAAGCAAATTTATTAATCTTAGAATTCATACAATTTAAGTTTGAAAAAGGTAAAAGATTAAAAATTCGTAGCATCATCCAACTAGTCACAAAGCATGAGTGTGATTCTAGCACATACAGTACACTCAATAACAGTCCTAAAACACTTGTTATACTGGAATGACTATTGGTCAATCAAGTCTGGTATCCTGATTCTAGGAATGGCCTATGCTTAAGGCTAAGATTTTGTCATGGACAGGCCATGGGCAATAAACTAAAATTCACAGAAGCCTGTGACCTGTCCCTGATTTTTTACTAAAAATAACTGAAAAAATGGGGAGGAAGGGGGATCTTGCCCACACTGCTGCTGCAGCTCTGGGGTCTCTGCTGCCACCCATGGCTGCTTCCGGGAGCTGCAGGGTCCTCGTCTGACAGCAGAAAATGTCACGGAGATCTCTGGAACTTCCATGACCGCCATTGCATAATCTTAGCCTTAAGTGCTTGATGCTTCAGAGGACGGTGAAAACATCCACAATCTGTTTCAGGAAACCCAGACGTCTATACATAACTATGCAATGCTCCATCTGGTATTGGGGTGCAAATTCTTCCTAACAACTGCAGGAATAAGCACATATACTAAAGCATAATATTTTATTGGATTTATCTTTGGATGCATAGTTAAGTTAAACATTATTTAAAAGATGTTTCATTTTGGCAATACTACAGGGGCCTCATTTTCAGAAAGTATAGAGTTCTAAACATTAAAAATGGAGGTTACTTGTCTTATAGTACCTGGAGTGCTTCAAGATGTGTGATCCCTATGGGTATTCACTGTGGATGCATACAGTAGAACCTCAGAATTATGAACACCTCAGGAATGGAGGTTGTTCGTAACTGAAATGTTCGTAACTTTGAACAAAATGTTATGGTGGTTCTTTCAAAAGTTTACAACTGAACACTGACTTAATACAGCTTTGAAACTTTACTATGCAGAAGAAAAATGCTGCTTTCCCTTCATTTTTTAGTAGTCTATGTATTGTACTGTATTGTATTGCTTTTTATTTTTTGTATCTACTGCTGCCTGATTGGGTATTTCCAGTTCCAAATGAGGTATGTGGTTGACTGATCAGTTCGTAACTCTGAGGTTCTACTGTATGTTCTCCATATGCCTGAGACCAGAAGATTTTTCAGTAGCGGTGTTTGGTTGCACCCACACCCTATTCCACTGAGAACATAAGGGGCAGCTTGGGTGACTCCCAGGTAGTACTCACTCGGGAGGGGAAGGAAGAATGCTACACCACAGATTCTAGGATTGGTGAACCAAAGAAGATGTAATGCCTAGTACAGATGTGAATGGAGTCCCAAGTAGCCACTCAGTGGATTTCTGAGAGGGGAACTCCCTGCAGGGAAGCCACTGAGGCTGCTTGTGCTCTGGCTGAGTGGATCCTGACACTGAGGGGAAGGGCTTCCATAAGCTCACAGCAGATGAGACGAAACCCCAAAATCCATTTCAAGAGTCTTTGCAAGGAAATCGCTTCTCCTTTTATTCTTTCAGAGATGGATACAAATAGCCTCAGGGACTTTCTAAAAGGCTTTGTCCTTTGTAAATAGAAAGTTAATGCTCTCCAGCCATCCAAAGAGAGTGTACCCTCTGATGCTTCCAAGGGGGCTCACAGGGCCTTTGTTGACAGAAGGACTGAGAGGCAGGATAGCGTTTGCAAAGGAGCAGCTTGGAATTTTTCCTCTGGGTTGCCGGGGTATATATCACAAAGGAGCAGAGAGTTGGGAATCCAGGCCTCCACTCTTTAGCAGTTCTGATGAAATACTGTCAAGTCTCAGGCACATGGAGTACATATGCACCCATAGTGAATACCCATAAGGACCATCACTCAAAGAATAACCAGTATCTTGAAGTCAACTTCAACCAATAGGCAGACATTACAGATCATAGAGGTTAATGTGCTCACAAGAAAAACAACCACTTAACAAGCAGATTGCTGAATTCTGCATCAGCTTCCATGTCTGGATGGATTTAAAATGTAATCCCATGCAAAACACACTGCAGTACTTTGTCAGAGTGACAAAGGGATAAATAACTTCAAGGTCTACATCCAAAAAATTGTTCACAATTTTATGGCTGTGTGATAATGAAAAAGAGTCAGCCTAGTTGCTCCTGCTATTGCTCTTCTAATAGATGTGGGGAGTCTAACCAGATCCCCAAGATGTAAATACAATTGGCAAATGGCTCAAAGGGGCCAATATTATTCCGACCACGTCTTCTGGTTACTTTCCTCATCCACCTGGGTCAAGAGATGCTAGAGTAGGGAATAAGGAAATCAAACCCTGCTCTCCCCTTATCCAAAACAGGGTGAGGAATTAAAAATGGCACTGTATGATGCCATGTTTATTGTGTCTCACTGATTCAATTTCAGGTTTACTCAATTTACAAATAAAATGTAGGGCTGTTAACTTTACAAAAAAACATAGCCCAACTGGGCTCTTAGAGCCCACCTTATTTCTGTTCCATGCATCATTACCTGTAATCGATATACCGCTAACTGAATTCTGCCCTCTGTGACTCCTATGTTACTTCAAAAAGCTATTCTACTCTTAAAATTGGATCAAATTACAAAGTTTTTGGCAATACGTTAAAAAAAAACCTTTTTCAGTATATAATTTACAATAATGTTATGTATGAATTTAAGAGAATTTACTGAAGAAAAATATTTATTATATATGTGTACTGTTGAGACGTAAATTAAAAGTCAAATAAAGGTCCAATAAAAAATATAGCTGAGTTATCTGTAGAAAAGAGTGGATTCCATTGTTTCTTAGGGATAAAGCATTCTCTCGACATATAGAAATAACAGATTCAACACTAATGTAAGGTACGCACCTCTAATGAGGAGATAATATTCCCCAATGAATTATAATGAAAAGATCACACCTACCCCCACCTTATAGTCTGCTTTAACTCCTTGCTCTCGTTGGCACTGGTAGAGGTCATCTTTCATACCATTTAGTTCATCCTCATGTGTCTTTTCTACCAATTGTTGACGTTTTTGGATCTGAATTGTACCTACAAAGACAAAACTGTTAGTTTGACTCTCAGTAGTTAGAGATGGAAATGACCGATCAGATGATGTCTTTAGTTTCCTGGCAAATGAAGGAACATTCTGATATTGTATTTCACTGTATAGTACACTTGCTCTGTTCTGTCTAGTTTTATAATTGTATAGTCTTATAATTGTTATGTACCGATTCTGTTGTTTGCAGCAACAATTTCAAACACATCAGTACAAGCATCTTTGTTATACTTATGTGTTTGGATAAAAGCAAACAAAATTTGTAATGCTAAACAGATGGAATGATGTTAACTAGAAAATATCTATATTTAAATATAATCAAACAGAAGCTATGCAAAAAATGTTACATGTACATTTTAATAAAATGAAAAACTGCCACAATAAAAGAAATTAAACAAATCCACATTACACATGTTTTGAAATTATAGCTTCAAATTGTCAAGTAACGCTATATTAATAATTACCTGGATATCTGCATGCTATATTAATATGCATGCAAAACAAAAAACCCCCAAAAGTAAACCAAACACCCCCTACACACACAATTCTTAAACAGGTTATAAAGCAATCGGAATAGTTTCACATAGGGCCCAATCTTGCAATCCTTATTTGCGAAAGCAAAGGCGACAGAATTGAGCACATGCTCATTAAATATCCATCTCATTATTCAAGTGTCTGACAGATGTTACTTTTTCCCCATGTTTTTCCAATATATGCCTTCATTCTACTAGCTACAAATTCACTATTAAATAATAAAATATTTTCTTTAGTAATTAGCATTCTCCTGCACTCCCTTTTACCTGAAAGTCTCAATATAGAATTTGTGCAGGTTGGCTTTGATGTTAGCTTAGTTAATAAATAAAAACTCCAAAGGACAATATTAGGGTTTTCTTTTTAAATCTCTAATTTTAATTTCTTCTGCATTGGATCCACTGTTCTGGACTGAAGTAACAAAGTATGGGATATTTCTGTCCAATCCAGTGGAATGCATGTAGAATTCCTTTTTTGAAACAAAGCTCCTCCTTTCATTTTTTATTATTATTACAATTTAAAGAAATAAAGAACTATTGAGGTAATTGTTGTGACATTTAGCCTCATTTAACATTCTCCCATGTCCTGACTTAAAGATAAGAGAATCCCATCTTAAACCAAACATATACAGAATATTCCTCCTCTCCCAATATGAATTTATGAGTGCTGTTCAGAACAACTGCTTCATTCTAGGAGAAACTACAATTGCAAGAAAACTAGTTTTGCCACTCTCTTCTGTTAGCTCCACTTCTCTAGAAATTATAATTCAGGCGGAGTAGATAGTAGTGACCACAAGCCACAAAGAACAAGTAATAAAACAGTGAACAAGCACAAAATCAGTCAACTTCAAACAGAGAAGTGACTATGTGGCTAGAACAAAAGTGGCCTCTCAAACTACAATTAACCTGACATTAAAAGGATGTTGTGAAGTGCTGCTCTCCAGTCCAAATGCTTAAATCCTGGAAAATATAAAGAGGACATCACTTCCCAGAGAAAAGGAATCCCTTGTAAAAACCTTTTCAGAGTGAGCAAAACAGTAAACATTTCCCACTCTGTGGAGGCAGAAACACTGGAGAAGGTGTGGTTGAGTTAAACTATGTGAGCATAAGGAGCTTTCACTTTTAAGAAATAGCCTCCTTTCTGCTGGATTAGAGAAAAATATCTCATCAATGACAACTTCTATCTAAAGCGATGGATTCAATGAGGGGAAAAGTAGAAATATTTGAAAATATGGTCTTTATTATATAAATAAGAATAATAATAATAGTCAGTGCTTTTTATCCATACATCTCAAAGTGCTTTATAAAGGTAGGTAAATATCATAATCCCCATTTTATGGCTGGAGAAACTGAAGAAGAGCAGTACAAAGTGACTTGCCCAAGCTTTGAAAGCAGCAGGCTGGCCCAGACTGGAAAGGAACTCAGGCCACACTGCCTCAACCATACCCACAGACACTATACACTTGTTTTCCTGTTAAATAACTGAAAAGGCCTGCAAGCTCTACGCAGAAGTATTTTATATGGCTGAGTTACTAGTCATATAATCCTGAACATAGTACTAATTGTGAAGCCTTGATTACACAACCATATATATATTTTTAATCAATCTGATTGCAAGCACAGCATCCTCCACATGGCACTCACTATTTCTTACCTTCAGGTTTACCTGAGAACAAAAAAAAAAAAAAATTTTCAAGGGTAAATTAATTTTGAAAGCTTTATACTAAATGTTAAAATTTACATCGTTTTAATCAAAATCAAATCCAATTAAAGAAAGATAATATACATTCCCATTTTGAAACCGAGTTAGTAGATTTTAGTGTGGCATCATATTTTCATGACCGACTATAAATATCATACAATGAATATAAAATAAAAGTCCCTGTTACTCTATTATTTAATATTTATATAAATAGAACCCAAAAGCCATGACCAGGATTGGGTCTCCATTGTAAGCTCTGCACTTAGCTATTTTGATAACACCGGTAGTTACCATCTATTCTGTTGTTCCTCTACTGCTCAGGTTTGAAATCGGACAGAAAAGAATCAACCTTAGACACTGTACTAAGAAGCCAGAGAGAAGCTGCTGCTGCACTGGATTCCATCAATACACTGAGAAATTGCATTGTGAGTTATGGTACATTTTCAAGTGCTACTTAATATTTTGTCCTCCTAACAAAAGGTAAAAGGCGAGAGAGATTCTGAATTGTTCCATAAAAGTATATCTAGTTCTCTCATTCAGCAACTGAGGAAACACTGGATGAAGGCCAGAAATGTCTTCCAGTATCTTGCCAGCAACTATAAGGATTACCACAAGACTAACAATAGGAAAGTAAAGGATTAGAAAGGTGAATAAATCCAAAGCATTACTACTAATAAGCAGGGATCCTAGTTTTCCGTGATAAAAACAAATTCTCTGATACAAAACAACCATAAAAATCCACTTTTTTCCATGATTAAAATGAAATGCTGAACTTTAGTTTCCCTAGCCACAATATATATAGGTATCAGTTGAACACAATGTTTTATTGACATATTTACAATTTTTAAGATGACAGTTGGAGCCCGCCGCCTCCTGGAGCTGACAGACAGGGCCCTGTTCATTCTTCTAATTATCCAAATTTCTGATGATCTGATCTGACCCCGGTCCCAATTAGATCAGATAATTGGGGTTCCACTTTATGTGATTTTATTTTTTCACAAAATGTAAAAACTAAAGATTCTCTGTAAAAACGCAAGGTCTGCATTTTTCTATGTCAAACGGATTTCTAGGATTCCTGCTAATAATTTAGTCAAGTAAATGTACACAGTCCTTTATGAACAGAGCCAGACATTTCCTTTCTGCAAGCTCTAACAAATTAAAAGAAGAAAGAAGAACAGCTAGTGTAAGGATAAGGTAGAGACCTCTAAAGTTATATTAATATGATTTATATTTAACAGTGCCATAAGCTTGTATCATGGGAGTTAGGAAAGTATTGGACAAAACATTTAAGTATCAAAGTTACTTGTTAGTACGATCTGTACTTCTGAAGGAATAATAGAAAAAACACTAAGGAGCCTATGACATGAATAAATATGTTGAATGAAAAATCTGAATCACAATATACTGGTATGTCAAATGTACATTTTGTACACCACCTGTCAATTATGTAACTCAACTCAAATTTCATGTACTTACCATAGAAGTGTCCAAATCCCATGCTGATTGCTATCACCAAAGCTAGTATAATGCACCTGTTCAGGCCACTACTGAATTGGCGTTTGTGTTGCTGTTCTTTGGGAGGTTCGGTTTCCTGTTCATTAGGTGTCCCGCTCTCAGATTCAGAGTTCGAGACAAGCCTCTTCTTTGCACGCCGTCTCCTCAGTGTGGGACTGGATTGATTGCTTGTTTCGTCACTACTTGATTCATCATCACTAGGCTGAGGTGGAAAAACTGAAAAGTGAACACAACTCTATAACAAAAGAATTATGAAACATCTGCAGTTTTCTGGACTATATTGGAGTTAATTAAAAATTTATCTGCCATACCCACTAAAAGTATATTTTGGCCCTTAGAGTTGGAGAACACAGTACATCATTTACTGCACAAAAACTGTCATTGAAAAAGCTCCTTTTTTATTTAGAATGCCGTATTTGATTAAAATCTCCATTTTAGAGAAACAAAGAATCAAGACACCACCGTGATAAAAACAAGCTCTATTTCATCTTACAGCCTGACAGTTCCCAAGCCCGAGAATTCCATTTATTAGAAAGTTTTACATCCTGGGCCAATTGTACCTTTTAAAACAAAACAATGGAACGATTATAAAAGTTAGAAAGTGAGAAATTTCATTTCCATTCCCATTGCACATTCTTGTGAAACGTGAAAAAACCAGAACTGCCAAACTTTCCTCTCTCATATATAAAAACTGCTTACTGCAAAAGATGGAACAGAAGCTGCTAGCACAGAGGTCTACCAAAAAATAACA
The DNA here is from genome assembly GCF_013100865.1 of Trachemys scripta elegans. Lineage (NCBI taxonomy): Eukaryota > Metazoa > Chordata > Testudines > Emydidae > Trachemys > Trachemys scripta. Next base: position 61,013,531 of record NC_048307.1, on the reverse strand, counting down.
CATGCTAGTTGATATGGTTTTATTATAGTCTCTAAAGCAATGCACTCAACCCTCTACACCCAAAGACCACTTCATGGAAACACTTGCAGACATAAGAGTTGAACATTTAGTATAAAAAAAATATGCGGATTATAAAGTACTTATTAATACAAATAGCTTTCTATTACAGCGACTTTATTTTTTTCACGTACTTTAAATAGCTATCATACCTCCCTACCACAATCTTTTCACACCTCCCCAAAAAGCCACTTTTCAACCACTACTGCATAGGAAAGGAGAAGGCTCAGCAATTGGGTCTCTGTAACCACAGATCAGAGGCAGCAGGTGAAAGAACCCCATAGTTCTAAGGGCATACAAGGCATGGAGCCCCACAAAGATTATTCTATCCAGCACCATGGAACCAAATCACTTGCTGCCAATCACACGTTTTGCCACCAAGATTTGAGGAGACAGGATTCGTAGTGAAAGAAATGTTATCAGAGGACAGCAACTGTTTAAGTCTTTTTGCACGTATACAGTACAAGATTTTATTATTTGTTTACTACAGATGCATAAGCATAAACATTTACTGCCTCTTGCCAGAAAACCACTGACAATAAGATGCAAGTATCTCTGTGGTTCTTCTCCTAGTTAAACAAACAGGTGTTGGCATTAAGGCCACAAATATAAAAGTCTAATTAAAATATCTTTGTGTGGCTAATATGAGTCAACATATAATTTCACAACTGTAACAACCACACAATTAGCAAAAACATGCAAATCTCACTGAATAGACAAGAATGCCAAGCAATGACAGCAATAATCAGACCAAGCATTATAATTTAAGTTTCCTCACCGAAAATAAAACCCAAATCCTAATTTTTCAGATATAAAGAGCAGGGCCAATCAGGCCCACCCTGAGACAGATTACCAAATAGTAATATCTGGAATACTAAGATATACTATTTTGGACTTCCATGGAAAAGTAGCATGTTAGATTGTGAAAGAGAATTTTCCCCTCATTAGATAATACATTCCAGTTTATATCCCTGACTGAGCAATTTTTATATGCTTGGGTAAGAAAAACAGGAATTTAAATTGAGTTCAACCATGTAGGCAGCTTATCCTGAAGTGCAGACACTTTTAAATCAATTTAAATTCAACAAAGAAGGTCTTTTATAGAATGGATCATTTAAGTAGATATGCGCTTCAACAACTGAGGACGAGGAAAGCAAGCATTCAGAAATGGCTCAGTCAGGTGAGAAAAAGTATTTGAACTAGAATTCAGTGTGGAGCTCAGACACAAATGCACATGTTCTGTATGTACACACTTATAAAAGGAATATTTCACAAGATAAGAAATGGCTAGAAAAATAATACTTAGTATTTTCAAGGTTGGTTCAGCTAGCAGAGGAAGCTTACACATGTGGAAAAGAAACTGTTCACAGGAATAATGTACTCTTACGGTATATCTACACAGCAACTAGACACCCACAGCTGGCCCATGCCAGCTGACTTGGACTTGCAGGCATCAGGCTGCAGGGCTGTTTCATTGCAGTGTAGACTTCCTAGCTCGGGCTGGAGCCCAAGCTCTGGAACCCTCCCACCTCGCAGGGTCCTAGTGCTCAGATTCCAGCCCGAGCCAGGAAGTCTACATAGCACTGAAACAGCTCCACAGCCTGATCCCGGTGAGCCCAAGTCAGCTGGCACAGCCAGCCTCAGGTGTCTAGTTTTTTGTGTAGACATACCCATAACCAACATGGGAAGTTCTCTGATATACTACAGAAAAAAGGTGCGAAAAAAAGACCACGAGAAAGAAAGGAGAAACAGCTATAACACTTGAAGATATTTAAAGCACCGAAGCACTTAATGGAAAATTTTTAATAGCACTACCCTCAGATAAGAATGATACCTTCCTACAATAGCTATGAGGATTCAGTATAGTGCCATACTGCAAAATACCCACAGAAAGATAGTGGATATGAAAGATAAAGTGTGATCCTTAGAGGCAATCCTAAATATCATCTTCTGGTTATGATCATAAAGGCCAGATCTATATTAGAAACTTTTGACAGCACAGTAATGTTAATACTAGGCGGATTTTTTGGTGACATTTCTGTACTGGCTAAAGCCCCAGTGTTTTTTTACCACCATACGAATGCTTTTGTGGCTATGCCTTATTTCACACAGGGAACCAATATAAGCTATACTGATAAAAGTCCTTTTTTGCCAGCATAAGCCGTGTCTACATTAGGAGGGTTTGCTGATATACCTATACTGGCAAGCATTTTCTAATATATACTTGGCCTAAGTCCCTGCCTTGGGGAAGCCAGTTGTCCTGACTGCTCACAGCATAAAACTCAATCAGAGTTTAGACAAGCAAATGAAGAGTTCACAGTTGGATGCCATCTTTAACATAAAGAAAAAAGGTAGAATTTCTTCATGCCAACTGCTAAAATTACAAATGGCTTTCCAAACAATGCAAACATGCTCAACACACTTTACTACAATGCACAATCAATTTAAAGCACTGTACTGAAGACTTGAAATCATTTAAATTAAACATGGAAGAACATCTCTCTATGGCTATAGATACATTTGGACTCCAACAGCAGCCATCCAACTAAGTGGTTAAGCAAATATATTAAAATATTGCTTTTATTGATGCTCATTCCAAATTAAGGTACAGTCTATTTTTTGAAAAGCAAATCAGTCAAATAGAGCCTAATAGCTTAGCCAAAATCTGTAATAAAACAGGTTTTGAGCACCTGTTTGGAACATTACCACTATAACAGCAAGTCAGGTAGGCATTAATACTTTAAAAGCACTCCATGCTAGGCACAAGCAGTCAACTTTATACAAGCTGATCAAATTTAGTCACACCACCTTGAAAAGGAAGGCTGCCAGACATATGCTCTTTCAGGTCATCACCCCATCCCCTTACACATTCTGGAATCTTCCTCAGCTTCTCCCACCAACCTTCTTTTGTATATCAAAACAGAAGAAAGATTTTAGAATTTATCCATAAAAGGAAAAATCAAGGTAACAGAAAATAAAATCAGATAATGTGGAAGATGTTAAAAAGTTGATGACACCTTTATTAATAACAGTCACAAATGGGTCAGATTTTGATACTGGACTGTTTGTCAATCTTTTGATGCATATGGACATTTATAAGCACAAAGATATGGCATATATGTACCTACTCAATACACATTCTTTGCTCCCAAGTTAAAGCAGTGCTTTTGAAAGTCGTTCCTTCTCGTATGTTACTTTCCAAATTACAGCTTAATACTAAGAAGGGGATACAGCTTGGAATAGGGTTGCCAGGTGTCTCGTTTTTGACTGGAATGCCCAGTCAAAAAGGGACCCTGGTGGCTCCGGTCAGCACTGCTGACCAGCCCACTAAAAGTCAGGTCAGTGGTGCAGCGGGGCTAAGGCAGGCTCCCTGCCTGCCCTGGCTCCACGTGGCTCCCAGAAGCAGCCAGCATGTCTGGCTCCTAGGCACAGAGGCAGCTATGGGGGCTCCACACACTGCCCCCACCTCAAGCGCCGGCTCTGCAGCTCCCATTGGCTGGGAACCCACACCCCCAGCCAGAGCCTGCACACACACCCCCGAACCGCCTACCCCAGCCCTGAGCCCCTTCCCGCACTCTGAACCCCTCGGCCCCAGCCTGAAGACCCCTCCTGCACCCCAAGCCCCTCATCCCCTGTCCCAGCCAAAAGCTCCCTCCCGCACCCCTCACACCCTCCTGCACCCCAATCCCCTGCCCCAACCTGGTGAAAGTGAGTGAGGGTGGGGGAGAGCAAGTGACTGAGGGAGGGGGGATGAAGTGAGCAGGAGCACGGCCTTAGAGAAGGGGTGGGGCAGAGCAAGGGTTTTTCGGTTTTGTGCGATTAGAAAGTTGGCATCCCTAACTTGGAAGCAGTATAAATGTGTGTTATGACAGGGAATGAGTAAGAGAACGCAACACAAGTAAGCAGGATAATGGCGCAAGAAGGAGGAAGCACATGAAACTAGAGAAAAAGGTAGTAAGGGAGAAGACAAATGTAAAAAAAACCCAAACTTCGCTGTAGTTTCATACCCTTCTTCCTACATATCATGCTGTGTACAAATTAATAAGAGCTTCAACTCCTCTACAAGATATTATACATAGTGCAGTATAAGGGGCAAAAGAGTCCATTTGTGGCATGACATTGTTATTAGTCTTCTATGCCCCAAACATCAACGTATGATACTTAATTGGTTACTGAGACATAATGCCATCTATCTCAGCTCTTTGGCAAATCAACACATTTCCAAAAGGAAATATAAAAGATTTCTAAGTAAGAAATCTGAAGCATGAAAGTTAAAAAAAAAAAAATCATATAAATCCTCTAAAACATGTCAGTAATATATTTTGTATTTTAGCCAGCATGCATTTCACATTCCTATAAATGCTTCTAATTTAGCACTACTTTTGAAAAGAACCATAAAGCTTATGCTAGCGCAAAGTTTGAGAGGTAAGGCATCAAGAGTATGAAATCTGCAGACATCTGGGATATGTTTTCATACAGACTGAGAAGTTTCCCAAAGAGAACTATACAAGCAGGAAATAAGGCTCTCATAATTTAGTTACTAAAGGAGACCCCAACCCCGCCCCTTTTTTGTACCATTTGTACATAGTTCCTTTGCAGTTAACTGCTCTTACCAGTTTCTGGTTGACAGAATGTGTATTGGCTGCTGGAGGAAGAACCCATGTTAAAATCATCTGAACCTTGAGCTTCCTCATCAACAACTGCAGTTTCTTCCTGCGTTCCAATTTCTTCTACTTTAGGTGTTTCAAGGGTAACAATGTCAGAATCATCACTAATAGCCCCAATACAGGAACCGTGATCAGGCAATCTTTCTTTCTTTGCCTAAAAAAATCAGTAATATAAAAAGAGGTTATTCAAACAGACATACAGAAAGTAGAGCATTTTAAAAACAGAAAGTAGTTAATGCTTTAGGAGCAAAAGAGGAATAATAACAACTTTATTTTTGTGTCTTAAAAATATTGCTTGGCATTGTAAGGTGGGGTTCATTTAGGTCTTTGAGCTATACAATACATAATATACCTCAGGAACTGCCTGGGTTTCCTCCAAGGCAGCATGAGAAGTTTCTACCATTGACACCACATCATCTTTGCTGCATTCAGCTGTAGTACAAAGAAATCTTCAATTAATGTGGGATTAAAAACATGGACTCCACTTTTCTTCAAACAATTTCTAAAGTCATATCATTCCTGAATAAATATTCTTCAAATGTATTAAACTTCATTGTTTAACATCCCTCTAAGAAACATCAGACTCCAAATACTTTATCACTAGGATATGATGATGTGAGGATGCTTTTATTTAGACACTCATTGCATTGATCGTACTAGAAGCAACCTACACCCTAAACATACACTTAGATTAAATTCAACAGTATGTCCTCCGTTATCCAGACATCAAGATGGAACATAGATCAATCTGGATAATCCAAGGACTTTTCAAGATATTGAGGGACCTGGCCTCGCTTTGGATAATGGATTCCTAGACATTAAATCAAAATTTTATTATATTTTACCATCTGGGGTTCTGCATTAACTGTGTGAATCATCTCACTGCTAAACCCATTTAATAAAACTTGCCATGAATCGTCTTAGCTTCATAATACAAATTGGAAAAAATATTTATCCTATTCAACCTATTTATAAAAAGATTAAATAAGGTAAATATATTTTTTTCCGATTTATATTATGAAGCTAACTACAAAAAATGTGCAAGCCCAAATTCATGCACCCAATCTAGGTGTGCAAATACATGCATACAAGTTGAGATTTGCACATGCTTTATATATGTGGAAACCCGGACATACATATGAATTGGGATAGGGTATTTAAAATTGGGCATTCACAAATGTGCATGCACATTTTGGAAGATCTGCCCCATTACCTTGTAGATAGCTTCCACTGAGAGGCAGAGAGGTCCAGTAGACAAAGCATTGAACTGGGACTCAGCAGGTCTGTGTTCTATTCCCAGTTCTGCCACTGGTCTGCTGCGGGACCTTAAGTAAGTCACTTCACCTTTCTGTGCCTCTGTTTCCCTTCCCATCATATGTCTGACAAAACATCATCTATTTATATGGTAAGCTTCTTGGGACAGGGACTGTATTCTATCACAACTGGACCCAATCTTGTTTGGGCCATCTAGGCACCACAATAACAACAAACTGAGACCACCGCCAATCTGTGAAAAGTATTTAGCAAATTATTAAATATCACTCAAAGAAATTTCTACTGATAGTTTAACTGGTCTTAATTTCTGGATGACAGAACATGTATTGGCTGCTAGAGGAAGATCTCATGGTAAAGGCCTCAGAATGCTAAGCTTCCTCATTATGCACATGCACAAACTCCAACTTTGCAAATCCTGTGTTTTAAGATTTGGCTGGCACTTCAAACTCCACTCCTTGCCACAGAGACAGTGGATTCCCTAACTGAAGTCCCTGCACAGCCCTACTCCTCCCATACTACTCACATAGTTCCCATAAGCCTCATTCAATCCCTATAGCTCCACTCCATGCTTATAGGCCCTCACATGGGCACACACCCCTTATCAGCTTCCTTGCAGCAGTGCCATTAGGTGTCTTTGAAGCACTGATGCCTCAGTGCAGAAATTCTGTGCTCTCTTAGTGTACCAGGTAGCAGAGCCACAGAAAGTGGGAAACAAAATGGGACATGGATAAGCAAAGAGGGAGAGCTCCAATTTGACAAACTCCCTATTGTTTGTCAGAGCACAACTTCTCTCCTGTCCTTTTTGAGATCCTCAGGAGATGAAAATATGGGGGGGCTATGCAGAGGGCATAGAGGAGAAATGGGGTTGTGTTGGAAAGCTTCTTAGGAGAAGGCGGCCATTATATATCTGAGTTGAACCATCACCTTCAAGGGCCCTCCCATGCTGTTACTGCCATGGGTAGCATCCCCTCAATACTCCACACTCTTCTGATGCCCCTCATAGCTCACAGAACCCTGTGCCATATCACTGCTGTCCAGCCTAGCTCCTCAAGCTGAAGGCCTGGGGAGGTGTACACAAGGGGTTGATCTGTGGATTCAGGGAGACAGGCTCAACTGCAGAGAAACAGCCGTTAATGGAATTTAACAGCTCCACTCTTTGTCTTTGCGGAGCTCAATTAAGTGATGATAATAACTATATATTTCAGAGTATGATTTGAAAACTGTCTTATCCCCAAGATGGTAGACTGTGTAGGACAGAGAAATTTGAAGTTTCAAGGGATTGTGGTGGTTTGAGTATAAAACAAAGAGTCAGTCCGAAAAAATGTGAGATCCAGGAAAAAGTTTCAAAAAGGGCTCATTTCCAACTGTTACCTCTGGCAAATTTAATAAATCTTTGATAAAAAATATTATGGAAAACTCAGTTGCTCTTGGAAGAGAGAAAGTGTTGATACAAAATTCAATAATTAAAGTATAAAATGGAAGGATTTTCATTCTGCTTTAAACACAAATCTCAAGGCAATCTTAACACAGAGCCACTGAGGCACCTCCATACTACCAATTAGTTGAAGTTTATTTAACAACCAGTGATAAACCATAGTGACTGCTCAGATTTATGGTAAGTATGATAAGCGTGGGCAACTGTATGTGTTGTGCTGGCAGATTTTGTGTTGACTTGTGTTGACTTTGTGTGGCTAATGAAGGTGTTTATGGCATTGAGGGATTAAATGTGTTTGGGATTATTGTGTGTGCTGGTTGTGTTTTACTGGAATATTTGTGTATGCCGATTGTAGTACTGTGCAGGTGATTGTGTTGCGTCTGGGGGTTTTGTAGGGGTTATTGTGTGTGAAAACTGTGTTGTAGTGTGCATGGTTGTATTGAGTTGCATCGGGGGATGCTGGGAGATCTGTGTTGAATTGTGCGGGTGGCAAATAAGGGATGTATGCTACAGTGAGGGGTTGTTTGTGATTCGTATTATTGTGTGTGCTGACTGTGTGGTTGTGTTGATTTGTGTCTGGAGGGTTGTATTGGGGGATTTTGTCTTGTTTTGTCAAGTGAAGAATAAGGGGTGGTTGTGTGGATTTGTGCATGTGGGAGGTTGTGCTTGGGGATTGTGTGTTTTGCATGTGCTGTGCCTGGAGATTTGTGCTGACTTGTGTAGGTGGTCAATGAGGGGTATGTGCTGCGGTGAGGGGCTCTGTGTGTTTGCGATTATTGTGTGTGACGGTTGTGTTGTTGTGTGGGTGGTTATGATGATTTTTGTTTCAGGGTGGTTCTGGGAGATTTGTAAGGGTGACAGATGGGTGCATGGGTGTGGCAGCCTGACCAAGTAATCCACCATCTCTGCAGTCACCCTCATACAAACAATGAAATTAGCAAGCAAATTGGCTGTAGAGGAAGGGTGTTGATTGTTTGAGTTACCTCTGATATCACAATGGTCTATAGTACCCTAGGTCTCTTGGTATGGCATAGATACATGTCTTCTGTAGCTGTACACTGAACAGATGTAATTTATAAAGTCAAATTGGCTCGGAACTTAAAAATTAGATGGTACTAATCCACAAAACCCAGTGATGATTCAGCCTGGGAATATTCTTAACAAAAAGAAAAAACAACAAGGAGTCCTTGTGGCATCTTAGAGACTAACAAATTTATTTGGGCATAAGCTTTCGTGGGATATAACCGACTTCATCAGATGCATGGAGTGGAAAATACAGTAAGCAGGTATAAATATACCGCACATGAAAAGATCGGAGTTGCCTTACCAAGTGGGGGGGTCAGTGCTAACAAGGCCAATTCAATTAGGGTGGATGTGGCCCATTCCCAACAGTTGACAACAAGGGGTAGCTCTCAACTATCCCTGTAGCTGCTCCCAGCACTTCACACTGACTCCACAGATATTTTAGGCTTCAAAGTGACATAGTGACATTATTGGATTCTTATTATAGATATAATTCACATTTGCTTCTAAATCATCCTGATTTGGCATATGACATAATTAAGGAATTTTAATTAAATCATGATTTCTGTATCAGTAATTATATAGCTATCTTTCAACTATTCAAATAGGTACTCTTCGTTAACATGCCTGAAGTAATGATTCAGAAATATGCACCATACTAATAAAATTTCACTCCCATATACATTTTACAAAGGAATATATTTGTAATTCTAGTTACTGAAAGTTGTCCACAACACTGATAAAGTAGTAATGTGACAGAGGCCTATACCCTGTCTTTATTAAGGTGTACATATAGAATATCTTGGACAAAACTAATCGCTACAACAGAAGTCTTGCATATTTTGTAGACTAGCTCTGCTTTTAATATCTTACCTCTCAAATCAAATGGTTGCTCTTCTTCCTCCACCAATGTAGCATATTCTTCTGACGCAAACTCAAGATTACTATTTGTTCCTCCATTTTCAGAGGTCACAGTCTCTATATCAGACCCCTGAAGAATAGAAAGCTTTACATTAGTTACTGAAATAACAGCCTTTTTATCCTAAAGTACTTGAAACGGGTTACAGAGAAAAATAACCAACAATAATGAACAAAAATAACAGACCAAATTGAAAACTGGTAATCTCTAAAACTAAACAAAGTAAGGTAGTCAAGCGATGAAAAAAATTACTCGCGATTAATTGCACAATTAAAAACTTAATTGCAATTAATCGCACTGCTATACAATAATAGAATACCATTTATTTAAATATTTTTGGATGTTTTCTACATTTTCAAGTATATTGATTTCAATTACAACACAGAATACAAAGTGTACAGTGCTCACTTTATATTTATTTTTGATTACAAATATTTGCGCTGTAAAAAAACAAAAGAAATAGTATTTTTCAATTCACCTAATACAAGTATTGTAGTGCAATCTCTTTATCATGAAAGTTGAACTTACAAATGTAGAATTATGTACAAAAATAACTGCATTCAAAAATAAAACAATGTAAAATTTTAGAGCCTGCAAGTCCACTCAGTCCTACTTCTTGTTCAGCCAATCGCTCAGACAAACAAGTTTGTTTACATTTGCAGGAGATAATGCTGCCCACTTCTTGTTTACAATGTCACCTGAAAGTGAGACATGGCACTGTTATAGCCAGCATCGCAAGATATTTATGTGGCAGATACACTAAAGACTAATATGTCCCTTCATGCTTCAACCACCATTCCAGGGGACATGTGTCCATGCTGATGACGGGTTCTGTTCGATAACAATCCAAAGCAGGGCAGACCAACGCATGTTCATTTTCATTATCTGAGTCAGATGCCACCAGAAGGTTGATTTTCTTTTTTGATGGTTAAGTTCTGTAGTTTCCGCATTGGAGCGTTGCTCTTTTAAGACTTCTGAGCATGTTCCACACCTCGTCCCTCTCAGTTTTTGGAAGGCACTTCAGATTATTAAACACTGGGTCGAGTGCTGTAGCTATCTTTAGAAATCTCACATTGGTACCTTGTTTGCATTTTGTCAAATCTGCAGTGAAAGTGGTGTTAAAATGAACAACATGCGGGGTCATCATCCGAGACTGCTATAACATGAAATATATGGCAGAATGCAGGTAAAACAGAGCAGGGGACATACAATTCTCCCCCCAGGAGTTCAGTCACAAATTTAATTAACACATTATTTTTTTAACGAGCATTATCAGCATGGAAGCATGTCCTCTGGAATGGTGGCCGAAGCATGAAGGGGCATACGAATGTTTAGCATATCTGGCACATGAATACCATGCTATGCTGGCTACAAAAGTGCCATGCAAATACCTGCTCTCACTTTCTGGTGACATTCTAAATAAGAGGCAGCTTTATCTCCTGCAAATGTAAACAACCCTGTTTGTCTTAGCGACTGGCTGAACAAGAAGTAGGACTGAGTGGACTTGTAGGCTCTGAAGTTTTACATTGTTTTGTTTTTGAGTGCAGTTATGTAACAACAACAAAATCTACATTTGTAAGTTGCACTTTCATGACAGAGATTGCACTGCAGTACTTGTAGGAGGTGAATTGAAAAATACTATTTTGTTCATTTTTACAGTGCAAATATCTAATCAAAAATAATATACATTTTGATTTCAATTACAACACAGATTACAATATATATGAAAAGCTAGAAAAACATCAAATATTTAATAAATTTCAATTGGTATTCTATTGTTAAATAGTGCAATTAAAACTGCGATTAACCGTGATTCATTTTTTTAATCGCGATTCATTTTTTTGAGTTAATCGCATGAGTTAACTGTAATTAATCGACAGCCCTAAAACAAAGTGTTACGGTACAAAAGGTGGAAGAAAAAGAAATGTAAAAAACACTAGATAAGGTACTAATTACAGAAAGGAAAAGATGTTAAAGGATGCGATTTAAAATTATTATGAATGAGAAAAGCAAAGGAAAAGAAATGTAGAAAGTGAAACCATGATACTTATAAACATCAATAAATTGACAATCAGGCTTGTCACCTAGCTCTTCAAACTCGGTAGCTGTACCCTTTAGTTGTTTGCAGTCAGTCAAAGTATCCAAATGTTTTATTTTGCTAAAAAAGTTAGTAGAATTTAGAGAGATTTAAATATATGGTCTTTATTAATGTAGATATCTTATTCTGGATCCCTTTTTCTCCCAACAAAACGAGGCTGAGGGGTGGGGTATGCTTAAACTTTAAAAGCCCGACATTTTAAGTCAAGCTAAACATAGTAACACAAAGACAAAGGAATATAATGAAAGCAACATAATTTTCAAAAACCAGAAGACACTAATAATTCAATAGGGTTTCAAAAGTATAACCTATTAGTACAGTATCATACAAGCTCTGATATGTTTCACAATGAACATTTCCGGGTGTACATCAAAATGTTTAAAATAATATTTTTACCCTAAAAGAATGATCAGTTTCTTATCTGGAAATATTCCCTGTGAGAGTCATCAATGCAAACTAATGGGTATCTTCATGCCATCCCTGTCAATCAGATACTGCCAATCAGGTTGAAAATTGTCCCTTGCACCCACATACTTTTACTCTTCTCCAGCAGAGAACATACCTACTTGTAAAAGGAAAACAGAGAAATAGGGAAAGCAGCATCCAAGCAATGGGTATGTATAACCCAGGATAAACAGAAGGTGACCAAATTCTTTCATGTGGGTGAGTGGATGGATGGATGGACAGTTATTACTGCCACCTATAGTTAAAGATGTCCCACATTCCCATTATAAGACCCTATTTTACAGTTGTTCATAGAAACCATTGACAAATTTTAACCATTTGGGCTTTTTCTCCATGTTAAGCATCTGCCTCAGGATGTGTTTTGTTTTTTTCCTTTTTTAGGGGAAGAGGCTTTATGTTGGCTTTTTTTTTTTTTTTTTTTTTTTTAATTTCAGTAAAAATGGTTCAGCCATTCCTAAGAACAAATTTAAATTATTTTCTCTCACATTCAAAAACTCTTGCAACTGTTTCACTGAGAAGCTCTTGCATCTCCATGCTTTGGAGCAGGGATTTGAAATTTGGCAGGGAGTCACTGTGGTGTAGGGATGTATCTTTTGCTGTTTCTGTGAAAATCCACCACAATTTGGCCAAATTATAAACCTCTAAAAATTCATGGATTCTACATGCTCAGTAGAGACATGTTAGTTTGGCAGCTAAGTTATCCCAAGAAGATTCTGTCTCCAATGGGCATGCTCCAACCCTGGCTGCAGGAGGGGAGCAGGACTTTTCCTGCAATTGATCCCCACTGCTACAGAGCCAGTTACAGGCGCAGAAAGCGGGGAGATTATCTCTCCTGTGCTCTCAGTGCTCCAGCTGTTCATTCCCAGACAGCAAGCAAGAAGAAACTAGTGCACCTGAGTACAGAAGTATGGGGTGGGGAGAGAAACGTGTCTTGAGTCCTGTGGAAAAAATATTATACAAATATGTAGTTAAAGACTGCATCATAATCTATAGGCACAAGGAGCTAAATTAAGAATGTACAAGCAACCATAATACTAGCATGTCCTAACTTTTGAGTGCATCACTTCAACTTTAACACTGTTTTAACGTAGGGCTTTTTAATTTAATTTCCTGTTTTTTAAAACACAAATTGAAAAAAACTCCATGTGGAACCATACTGACCTCTGAGGTCCACTAGCAGGGTTGAGATCTTTAAATAGGGTTATCATACATCCGGATTTTCCCGGACATGTCCGGCTTTTTGGGCCTCAAATCCCCATCTGGGGGGAAATCCCAAAAAGCCGAACATGTCCGGGAAAATAGGGAGGGACCGGCGCCGCTGGGTGCTGAGCCGGGGGCCGGCAGTGCTGGGCCGGCCGTGCCTCCTCCTCCCACCCCCCACCCCCCCAGCTTACCTGCTGCCTGCTTCAGGCTTCCCGCGAATCAAATGTTCGCGGGAAGCAGGGGAAGGGGCGGAGACTTTGGGGAAGGGGTGGAGTTGGGGCAGGGGCAGGGGCATGGGCGGGGCTGGGGCCGGGGCCCCATGGAGTGTCCTCTTTTTGGACACTCAAAATATGGTAACCCTACTTTAAATCCACAGCGTAGCCTTCTATCACTTGAACTAACAGAATAACAGGTAGCAATAGAAGGCTGCAGACTATGTGGACTTGCCACTAGAGGAGGATGGAGACACTCTGCCATTGTGTTTCCTTTGTTGTCTGCAAATAGCTATGAATGTTGAGACTCAGGACCTGGGTTAGATTCCAGGTTCTTTAGAGGAGTGCTTTCCAGTGTGTTACAGACCTTTTTGCCCCATCCTCTCGTGCCTTTCCCTGTCCCCCTTTCTGCCTCTATCCCCAGCTCCTCCTCCTCCCCTCTGGTCCCTGCCCATCCTGTAGGCTCTGCCTCTGTTCTGTCCCCATCCATGGCTCCTGCCCTACCCCCCCACAGACACACACACACTGCTCCTGCCCCTTTGCCCTATCATTGTTCCTACCACCATCTTCTGCTCCCCCTGCTCTTGCCCTTGTCCCCTTGCATCTACTCCTTTTCTTCCATTCCCACTTTTACATTCAAATCAGGCTGCTTCCTCCTTGGCTTCCATGTTGCCTGAGGCCCACCAGAAGTAACACTGAAAGCACAGGAGAGAGAGTCCCCCTGCTCTCAGTTTCAGTGCCTGGAGCCCCTGGCAACTCGGAGGAGAAAGGGGAAAATCCAGCCCAGCGCAAGGGATGGCCCAAACACAATCCAACTGGTATGTAGGAGCTATAAGGGAATGAAGCATTCTTGATGCTCATTGAAATCTTCAGAGAATTTAGCTGCCAGCTTCTAACAAGTCTCTACTGTACTTGTGCAAACTGATCTCTTTCCTTGGCAAATTTGAGTGACTTTCCACACAGACACCAAGGTCGGGGCTGGATTAAATCTCCTGTGGCCCAGGGCTATTAGATTTTGTGGGGCCCCTGTATACAAGTCTTTTTCCTAATTTAAAACAAAATGATCACAAAAAAATACAGAGGAAATTCATGTAAGATTGTTAGAAAAATAGAGCCTAAGTGAAAACGCTAAGTCATCCTGGATCAAGACCAACTCTCATTTTGTAAACAGACAGAGTTGGCTATTTTTGCAGCAACAGGTGTGAGATTACAGCAACAGTAATACTTCAATATCATTCCCCCTCTACTCCCTCCTCCAGGAGTTAAGCAAACAGGTTTGTTTTTGTTTTTAAAGAGTGCTTACGTTAATCACGAGCTTTAAGAACATTAGAGATCTCAAAAAACATTCACATTAAATACTTTTTGAATAAAGAATAAATCTGTACAATCCTGTAATAAGGTTATTACCAATTTTGAAACCTTTTTAAAACTAAGTCACCTGTTTTTGTAGTTTAGCAACTGTTTTGTGTGTGGGGGGGGTTCTGTTGACTAAAAAAAAAAACCACTAGTTTTAATGTCAAAGGTTTCACAGAAATATGCCATTCAAAATAATTTATTAAAACCTGAATGAACATTTAGGAAAAATATATAACAGACCTCTAAGTAGCCCTGTGACTTAAGTGAGCAGATAATATAAAGAGATGAGACTACACTAAGCATTTTCTGATACAGTAGTTAGTCCTCTTGGAAGGAATCAACTCCTATGTTCTCTGGATTTGGTCTGGTGACAGGCCTGCCAATTCTTCTGAGTATGGAGTCCCTAGTCACATAGACATGTCTCTTCCTGGTACTGGTATGAATCTGTCTTACGTTCTTTCTTGCAGTCCCCTCTACATTAGCCTTATTTCTTCCCTAGGCTCTTGTCCCTGGCTATCTCTACCATCTCTTCCTCTCTTCTGCAGGGACTGGCTTCCCTTCTTTTTTTCCTGACAACCTTATCTTCCGCCTGTTTCTCCTCCTCATTCCCCAGTGTAGCAAACCTGTTATCCAACTTATTTTCACCACCACTAGCTGGTGTCTTCCTCTGCTTTGTCCTCATGGTGGCATTCTTCCATGGATAACTCTGTTCTTCCAGCTGTCCACTCTCCAAGTTCTTTTGTTTGGCAGATGCCTGCAAATCTTGAGCTGTCTGTGCTATCCTCTTTTCTCCTCTCCTGCATTCTATCTTCAAATCCCCATATGAATTCCATCCCTGTCTCCAGCTGCATGCCTAATCCTTGGATCTTCTCTGCCATGCGCTCTATTAGGTAACATTTCAAACATAAGTAGCTTCCATCAGATGCTTCCTCAATAATGAAGTATATCCCATAGCTTCTGCATCCAACCATCTTCTTTGTCTCTTCTCCTCCTCAGGTTACTTCTAGTGCTGCCACAGTAGCCACTGTTGTCTTCACTTCCTAGATCCTATTCCTAGAAAAAAAGAAAGGGAAGGGAGGGAATCCTCCCCCCAAACTTCCACAGAAACTCTACTATTAGCCACCTACCAACTGACAATTAAGTGTCATTCTCTAGCTTGATCTTCTACTGAGCCTATAAAACTGGTTTGACTAGCAGCAAACAAGACCTCCCGAGCACTGAAAAACAAAATCCTATGGCAGGATTTAAAGTGACACTCTAAAGAGAGGCAGCTGTTTTTCAGAGAACAGACGGACATTTAGGATCCTGCTGAGGGTTTCTGAAGAAGTTAGAACTGCCTAGGTTACCATCAGGGGATGGTAAGTCTTTAAGTAAAAGACATGCATGTAACTGTTTGTTGTTTTAAAATCCTTTTTCTCTAAAAGTTTTGTTCTTACTGCTAAATAAACAATACTTTCGATTTAAGAAAGCTTTTTTTGTCACTATATACCACCAGTTACAGACTTCCAAAGGGAAGAACAACAGAGACCCGCATTGTCAGACCTGCAGGATAAGAACAGGTTACTGAAGCCCAGATCCTGGTCAAAAAATGGGAGAACTGTAAAATTCCATCCCAAGATAGGTAAAGGCTCTGACACCTGAGGGGGTGCACTCAGAAAGACCAGAAAGGGGACAGGAATGCAGCTAGCCCTGTAACAGAGCCCAACAGACTAATTTGCTCTACATTGACAAGTCTGAGCCTCTTTCCAAGTATCTGTCCAACCATACACCTGCACATATCAGCTGGGTGGCATGTCCACTTCCCCAGATCAAAGTTACTTCATTAGTCTCCATGTCCCTCTTACCTCTCTCTGACCCACATTCCATGATGATTTCCTTATGCACTAATCAGATTATTTCTATATACAGCACTTTAAATATTATCTCTACTGACTTTGAGAAGGTGCACCAGGACTTGAGCAGATACTGCTGTTTATGCTTCCCTTGCTGAAATACTGGGACAGTTAGCTCCAATGTATGACCTACCCTACACACAGTTACACAGGGAGTTTTCTCAATGACCACAGCTACTGTGCCTACATTCTGTCTCTGAATCCCACACCCATGCATGCCATGCAGGGGGCCACAATATAGATTCCACTACAGGGCATTACTTTGCCTATCCCCTTATGTATGGGCACAGGACTCAGGAAATCCACAATCCAACCCTAATCTGGCAGCCTGGCTGCTGACAGTACAGAGAGCCTGCATTACGGGCTGCTGCTAGCTCCTGGAAAATCCAGGGGGAAAAGAAAAACCATCCAACCCCTGATCTCTGTGTGCTCCACAGCTTTGGTCCATCCCCAAGTCCCCTGGGAAGGAACCTACTGACCAATCCACAGTAACCGATTTCAGCCACTGGGAAAGTCCCTACCTCTCCCCTACAGGGTTGGGGATGGGAAGGGAAGAGCTCCATCAGGCTACCAACCACTATACTCCGCTAGGACTCACCCGCAGCCAAGGAGAGATCTTCACCAGGGGAAACACCTGCACTTGCTGCCATTCTACTTTGCTTCTTCCTGGGGCAAGCATGATTCATGTCACCCTTGCACAAAAGCTCTGTTTCCTGCTGTGAGGGGCTTATGCTGCATCCTTCTGTTCAACCAGATATAGAGCCCCTTCCCTATCTAAATATTCTTTAATCTGTTCTTTCTCTACTTTGGCTTGCATTCCTTCCCAGTTGTTCATATTTCTTGTTCAGTATCTGGTCACCACAAACCATCTTAGTGAAGACTGAAGCAAAATAGGCACTGAACACCTCGGCTTTCTTGATGTCATCAGTTATTAGCTCTCCTTCCCCACAAGTAGAGGACCTACACTTTCCTTCATCTTTCTCTTGCTACTAAGGTATTTAAAGAACCTCCCTCTTATTGCCTTTTATGTCCCTTGCTAGGAGTAACTCATTTTGGGTCTTAGCATTTCTGATTTTGTTCCTACATGCTCATGCTATTCTTTTGTACTCCTTGTTAGCAATCTGTCCATATTTCCACTTTTTGTAAGATTCCTTTTTGC
The DNA here is from genome assembly GCF_013100865.1 of Trachemys scripta elegans. NCBI lineage: Eukaryota > Metazoa > Chordata > Testudines > Emydidae > Trachemys > Trachemys scripta. The sequence goes on along the minus strand of NC_048307.1, from coordinate 60,995,770 downwards.
TTTTCAGGTCATTAAAAGAGCTCCTGATGGAGACATATTTACATCTTACTATTCTTCCTACAGTTTGCAGTTGTGCTTTAATACTGTCTCCTTGAAAAACTGCCAGCACTCCTTTTTCCCTTAGATTTTCTTCCCCTGGGACCTTTGTTAAAAGTCTGCTTTTTTGAAATCCGTTGTCCTTATTCTGCTGCTCTCATTCCCTCCTTACCTTGGAATCATGAAATCTATCGTATTTCATGATCACTTTCACCCAAATTGCCTTCCACCTTCAAATTCGCTACCAATTCATCCTGGTTGGCTAGAATCAAGTCTAAAACAGCCTGACCTCCACTTTCTGGAACACTGAGTTGTTCCCAGTACATTCCAGGAACTTATTGGAAATGATGTATTTTGCCATATTACTTTTCCAACAGATGTCTGAGTAGCTGAAGTTCCCCATTACTACCAGTTTTGGGGATATTTCTGTTTTTTCTAGAAACACATCATCCACCTCCTCTTCCTGATTTGGTGGTCTATAGTAGACACATCCATATCTTACTTAATTTTTAAATTTTAAAAAATTATTAATTTTTGGTGTCAAGTATCAGAGGGGTAGCCGTGTTAGTCTGAATCTGTAAAAAGCAACAGAGGGTCCTGTGGCACCTTTGAGACTAACAGAAGTATTGGGAGCATAAGCTTTCGTGGGTAAGAACCTCACTTCTTCAGATGCAAGTAATGGAAATCTCCAGAGGCAGGTATATATCAGTGTGGAGATAACGAGGTTAGTTCAATCAGGGAGGGTGAGGTGCTCTGCTAGCAGTTGAGGTGTGAACACCAAGGGAGGAGAAACTGCTTCAGTAGTTGGATAGCCATTCACAGTCTTTGTTTAATCCTGATCTGATGGTGTCAAATTTGCAAATGAACTGGAGCTCAGCAGTTTCTCTTTGGAGTCTGCTCCTGAAGTTTTTTTGCTGTAAGATGGCTACCTTTACATCTGCTATTGTGTGGCCAGGGAGGTTGAAGTGTTCTCCTACAGGTTTTTGTATATTGCCATTCCTGATATCTGACTTGTGTCCATTTATCCTCTTGCGTAGTGACTGTCCAGTTTGGCCAATGTACATAGCAGAGGGGCATTGCTGGCATATGATGGCATATATAACATTGGTGGACGTGCAGGTGAATGAGCCGGTGATGTTGTAGCTGATCTGGTTAGGTCCTGTGATGGTGTTGCTGGTGTAGATATGTGGGCAGAGTTGGCATCGAGGTTTGTTGCATGGGTTGGTTCCTGAGTTAGAGTTGTTATGGTGCGGTGCGTGGTTGCTGGTGAGAATATGCTTAAGGTTGGCAGGTTGTCTGTGGGCGAGGACTGGCCTGCCTCCCAAGGTCTGTGAGAGTGAGGGATCATTGTCCAGGATGGGTTGTAGATCACTGATGATGCGTTGGAGAGGTTTAAGCTGAGGACTGTAGGTGATGGCCAGTGGAGTTCTGTTGGTTTCTCTTCTGGGTCTGTCTTGTAGCAGGAGGCTTCTGGGTACACGTCTGGCTCTGTTGATTTGTTTCTTTATTTCCTTGTGTGGGTATCGTAGTTTTGAGAATGCTTGGTGAAGATCTTGTAGGTGTTGGTCTCTGTCTGAGGGGTTGGAGCAGATGCGATTGTACCTCAGTGCTTGGCTGTAGACGATGGATCGTGTGGTGTGACCGGGGTGGAAGCTGGAGGCATGAAGGTAGGCGTAGCGGTTGGTGGGTTTTCGGTATAGGGTGGTGTTAATGTGGCCATCGCTTATTTTTACGGTGGTGTCCAGGAAGTGGACCTCCCGTGTAGATTGGTCCAGGCTGAGGTTGATGGTGGGGTGGAAGCTGTTGAAAGCATGGTGGAATTCTTCCAGGGTCTCCTTCCCATGGGTCCAGATGATGAAGATGTCATCAATATAGCGTAGGTAGAGAAGGGGCATGAGTGGACGAGAGCTGAGGAAGCGTTGTTCCAGGTCAGCCATAAAAATGTTGGCATATTGTGGGGCCATGCGGGTGCCCATAGCGGTGCCACTGGTCTGGAGGTATATATGGTCACCAAATTTGAAATAATTGTGCGTGAGGATAAAGTCACAGAGCTCAGCAATAAGTTGTGCTGTGTCATCATCAGGGATACTGTTCCTGACAGCTTGTATTCCATCTGTATGTGGGATGTTTGTGTAGAGAGCCTCTACATCCATGGTGGCTAGGATGGTGTTTTCTGGGAGGTCACCAATGCATTATAGTTTTCTCAGGAAATCTGTGGTTTCACGGAGATAGCTGGGAGTGCTGGTGGCGTAGGGTCTGAGTAGGGAGTCCACATATCCAGACAGTCCTTCAGTGAGAGTGCCAATGCCCGAGATGATGGGGCGTCCAGGATTTCCAGGTTTGTGGATCTTAGGTAGTAGACAGAATAACCCCGGTCGGGGCTCTAAGGGTATGTTGATTTGTTCCTGTGTTGGTGTAGGGAGTGTCCTGAGTAGATGGTGCAGTTTCTTAGTGTATTCCTCAGTGGGATCTCAGGAAAGCGGCCTGTAGAATTTGGTATTGGAGAGTTGTCTGGCAGCCTCCTTCTGGTAGTCAGACCTGTTCATGATGACAACAGCACCTCCTTTATCAGCCTCTTTGATGATAATGTCAGGGTGGTTTCTGAGGCTGTGGATGGCCTGTAATTAGGATCTTCCGGATTTCACTGTCGCCACTCGCTGATTGCCACTGGACTTTTGAGTTATGCAAATGTTATCTTCCCAAAAACTGGAAGATGCCTGTGAGGGACTTTTTTTAAAGTGTGTGGGGTAGGATAGTTCAGTGGTTTGAGCATTGGCCTGCTAAACCCAGGGTTGAGAGTTCAATCCTTGAGGGGGCCATTTAGGGATTTGGGGATTTAGTTGGTCCTGCTTTGAGCAGGGGGTTGGACTAGATGACCTCCTGAGGTCCCTTCCAACCCTAATAATCTATGATTCTATGACTGGTGCACAACAGTCACCACACTATCCTTGACAGATAGAGGATTTGAAACCAATGGCATGGACACCATGACGATTGGAGATCCTTTATCTGCTGCAGCCTTCATCCACCTTCACAGCCATTGTAACATTACACAACAGTTTCACCTCCATTGTACAGTTATCCTCCGTCTGCGCTGCTGTTAGGGACTTCTTGGACCACGCTTTGTCTAGAACCTCGCCCTTGACCATTCTGCCATGGGTAGCCCTAAGGGAGTACATAACTCCAGGCAGCATTGCTCTCGTCATTGAGACACATAAGCCTCTCCACTACTACAAGGTGGTAATCCATGGAGAGGATTGGGTCGAGCATCTCCCCAGCTGCACCCACGACTGAGCAGTCCTTTTTAGGGTCTACTCTGCTCACCCCATATGGGAAGGGGGTTAGAAAAGGTACCCTAAATATAGTCTTGCCTCTGTTTTTCCTGGCTGGATAGCCGCATCCAACAGGATCACCACCTCAGCGGTCGAAAATATAAGAAACTTTCAAATTTGGAACGTACGTACCCTGACGGACAACTCAAATACGACCGACCAGAGCCATGTACAGCCATTATTGCTTGGGAATTGAGTCGGTTTAACATCAATATTGCTGCTTAGTCTGAAACTAGAAGAGCTGATGAAGGACAGCTGAGGGAGGAGAAAGGAGGGTACACCTACTTCTGGAAGGGAAAAATCTATAGATGAATCCTGATTGCATGGAGTGGGCTTTGCTATAAAGAACAAGCTCGTAAGGTACCTCTCTGACGTACCAGCTGGCATCAATGAGCGGTTTATGACATTCCAATTGAGGCTCACCAAAAATCAACAGGCAACTATTGTGAGCGCTTATGCACCAACACTGGATGCCGATGAGAATGTAAAGGAAGATTTTTATTCTCAGTTGGAAGCCATTTTATCGGAGACCCCTACAAAAGACAAGGTCATCCTTCTGGGGGATTTCAATGCACGTGTTGGACAAGACTCAGACCTGTGGAAAGGAACAATCGGGAAAGAAGGAATTGGCAAAAGCAATTCAAATGAAATTCTGTTCCTGACCAAGTGTGCTGAACATTAACTTACTATTACGAACAGTCTTTTCCGACAAAAGGAAAAGTTCAAAACATCTTGGAGACACCCACAGTCAAAGCACTGCCATCTCCTCAACTATGTCATAGTTCGTGCCCGAAATCGTAGTGACGTATTTCTCACAAGAGCAATAACAAGTGCTGATGACTGTTGGACTGATCATCACCTTATTTAATCCACAATGAAAATTAAGATCGCTCCCAAATGGAGGCTGCAAAAGAAGCAGGTTAGGCGCAAGTTGAAGGTTCAAGATTTGAAGGACCCTATTAAGCATGACCACTTCCAAGCAGTATTAGAAGAAAAGCTCCCATCAGAGTTTCCAGAAGAAATTGAGGAACATTGGAGCCAGTTGAAAGCAGTAATCATCAATGCCTGTGAAGAAACCATAGGCTACCACACCAGAAAACATCAAGACTGGTTTGATGAGAATGATGCAGAAATTGAGCAACTCATCAACAAGAAGAGAATGGCATTTCATGGTTGGCAGAATGACATAAATTGACATAAATATAAAGAGAGAAGCCCATGCCAAGGCGAGGGCGGAAGTCCAACGTGAAACCAGAGAACTCAAGAACAAATGGTGGACTGGGAAAGCGCAAGAACTCCAACATCTCGCAGATATCCACAATACATGTGATTTCTTTAGTGTTACCAAGGCTCTTTATGGGCCAATTTGCCATGGTATGAATCCTCTTCGCTCTAAGGACGAAACCACATGTCTGAAGGACAACAAAGCCATCAATTCTCCCTGGAAAGAACATTTTGAAGATCTCCTTAACCGTAATTCTATGGTTGCAGATGAAATCCTTGAGCAAATCCCTCAACAACCATTTAGGGATGAGCTCAGAGACCCTCCCAATTTGTATGAGGTACACAATGTCACCAAGCAGAAGAAGAACAACAAGGCAGCAGGTCTCGATGGGATTCCTGCTGAAATCTTTAAAGACGGTGGACCAGAGCTAATTTGGCAGCTTTACCAGCTTATCCTTAAAATCTGGATAAAGGAGGAAATACCCAGTGAAATGAGGAATGCCCTGATTGTCACCCTCTACAAGAAAGGGGATAAGGTGGACAGTGGAAATTATCGTGGTACCTCCCTCCTAGCCACTGGAGGCAAAGTTCTGGCGCGGATCCTTGCAATCCGCCTTCTGCCCCGTCAGAAGAAATTTTACCAGAGTCACAGAGTGGTTTCCGACCACGTTGTGGAACTGTGGACAGCACGGTAGCTGCAAGAAAAGTGTCGGGAGCAAAACCAACCACTGTACATGGCTTTTATTGATCTAACTAAAGCCTTTGATTCAATGAATCGCTGTGCCCTCTGGATTGTACTTTCCAAGATTGATGTATTTGTCAGGACAGCCAATGTCCTAAAATTGCTTCATGATAACATGAAAGCGACTGTTCTGAGCAGCAATGGCTCTCAGAGTGAACCTTTCAAAGTACAAACAGGAGTCAAACAGGGCTGTATCATCGCTCCAACCATGTTTGCGGTTTTTATTGCCATCATTCTTTACCTAATTGCTGGGAAGTTTATAGATGGCGTCGAAATCCTTTACAGAATGGACGGAAAGCTGTTCAGGCTTAGCAGACTGAAAGCCAAGAGTAAGATCTTCACAACAGCTACTGTGGAACTTCAGTATGCTGTTGACAACGCAATCTTTGCCCACTCAGAGAAAGATCTTCAAACTATATTGAATGTGTTTGTCGATACTTACGCATGTCTTGGCTTCACTCTTAATATTGAGAAGACTAAAGTGCTCTATCAGCCCTCTCCAAATGAAGTATTACATGCCCCATCTATCAAAATCAATGGAGTGGCACTGGAGAATGTCGATCATTTCCTCTACCTTGGAAGTCATCTTTCATTCAAGGCAGATATTGATGCAGAAATTCAGCGTCGCCTGAGCTGTGCCAGTGTAGCTTTTTCTCGTTTACGGCACAGGGTTTTTGAAGATCACAACATTCGAACAGACACCAAGCTTCTTGTTTATCAAGCCATTATTCTCCCAACACTGTAGTTTGGGTCCAAAACTTGGACAACCTATAGACACCACTTGAAAGTACTTGAATGGCACCCATCAACGCTGCCTTCATAAGATTCTGAAGATCAAATGGGAAGACAGGCGCACCAACATTAATGTTCTGGAAGAGGCAAAGACCACCAGTATCGAGGCAATGATCATCCGTCAGCAATTCCGCTGGACTGGTCACATTGTCTGGATGCCAGACCATCACCTCCCAAAACAGGTCCTGTTCTCTCAGCTGAAAGAAGGGCATCATAATGTGGGTGGACAACGGAAGCATTGTAAGGACTTGCTGGAGGACAACCTAAAAAAGTGTAATATTGACACTGACACTTGGGAGATACTTGCCCAGGATCACTTAAAATGGAGTGAAGTACTACATGATGGTCCCCTGCACTTTGAACTTGCTCACCAACAAGCTGAAGAGGACAAGAGGCACAGGAGGAAGGACAGACTGGCTTCCAGTCATGGTCAACAGCCTCCCGCTGAGCCTGAAAACATCTGCCCTCATTGTAATAGAATCTGTGGTTCAAGGACTGGCCTTATTAGCCACCTGAGGACCCATAACTCCCATGGAAGATGAATTGGTTGGCTATGGAGTGGTAACATTCAGGTGTGGTCAGCTTCCACATGGTAATGGCAACCCACTTCTCCACAGGTATGGATCACCAGCTGCGTACTCCTGGGTTAGTTCAGCCCATTAAAAAGGTTGCCTTCCCCACCCTGTAATCTCTCACCACTGTTGGTCATCCCAGATCCACAGAATGATGTTTTCCCACTAATCTATGCTGGTTTCCCAAACCTCAAAATAGCACTGCAGTGTGAAGCTGCTCCAAGATCCACTCTTCTACTATCAGTAGTTCTTCTTTTTTCCCTTGTCCTCATCCCACACTGAAACTGCCGGTGGAGGAGCTGTTGCCATCACCACATCATCTGCTTGACAGTGCAGTGGACAGAGTCAAAGCCAAATTCATCTGCTTTGAGAGGTGAACTACAGCCCAAACAGCCTCTACATATTTGCAGTTGCTAGAGTAGAAACATGGAGCATTGTCAGGTCCATGCTGGCAGTAGTCGAAAATGGCACTAGGCTACCCAGACAGGAAAAATGGAGCAGAGGCAATGGAAATATGGAATTTTAAAAAATTTGAACCCACCTGGCTTCTGCTATATATCCCACAATTAACAGCGAGAAAAATCCCAGGATACACACTACTCAGCAGCAAAGCAACAGATCCCAGGATGTCCAACCAAGAATACCATGTGTTTAGTACACAGCCAGCTGCTGCCATGCGAACACACAATAAGAACTGAAAGACAGCAGATGACCTATATGCATGCTATTACTTTGTCTTGGATATTATGAGTTACCTGATGTACCTCAAAAAGCTGCAGATTAACTCCACAGCACAGACAAGCCCTTATAGGCCTGGACAAATAAACTTTAGTCAATAGTGAGATCCTATTCTCTGATGCCACGTCTTTTGGATGTGGTTGGTGGTCTCCTTCAAACCTTCTCCCTCTACACTTAATCTTTTTCCTCTTTGAGTGGCCAGGAAGGAAACATTTTCTTTTTTACACTGTGTAGTGTGTTGGTATACCAAACAATGCATGACCACATGGCAACAATTGCTATTCAGGATTCTGATGAGATCATAAAACATGTGTGTTGTCTCATCAGATCATTCAGATACAATTATATAAAACTAACAGTCATCTTTTGGGTGAAGGTGACTATCAACATCAGCACTTGCAGGGAGTGCACTTGCATATCTTTGACAATTTTCTTGGCTAAAATCCAATAAACAACACTGGTGATCTCAGATACCCAAGTCTGAGGCTTCGTATCCAAGACCACATCACAGAAGGAAATATATATTTTTGTATTAATATTACAATTAATATTACTATACATTTCAAATCTCAAGTTTGCTTTTCCCACAACAAGCCCCTCATTATCAGTGGAACACATTAAATGCATACCTTACTTCAAGATTGTAGCTTAAAAGGGCACTCAAATGGTTGAAATATTGTAAGACTGGTTTCTTCACAGTAATTTTCCCTGTACTCAGCAGTCCATAATGTATTAGAGTAACAAATTTAAAGATGCTAGCTCAAAAGGAACACATTTTAGATACATGTTACTGCAAGATTTTCTCAATACATGGACAGCACAGCTGCTCCACCAAGTATCTGAACCAAAACTATGCTGGTGGATTTAGAAAAGATGGGAGAGAAAGGAGAACAGGAAAAGAGGGAGCAATTAGAGAATGGGAGGACAGAAGGAAGAGGCACTATAAGAAAATTAGACCAGCTGAGTGACTTTGTGGAAATCCTCTGTCTTGTAATGTAGGAAGCCTGAGTTAGTGTCTCAATCCTGGTCTTTCACTTCTGAAACATGGGCTAGGAAAGCTGTGGTGACCACTTGCTCAAACATGGGTGTGGGAGGCAATGCCTTGTATAATTCTACCGCAACCCCACCACCATAAATAGTCTCCAGTCTTCCTGGGCTATAAGGACTATAGCCACAAGATGTAGTCCTGTAAGGTGGAAATCTAAGAGTTCCAAAAGCTTAAAAAATGGGGGAACCTTACGGCTTCCAAGAGAAGACTTATAGGAAATAAAACAATGTCATGGTCTGACAGAAAATGGAGATCCCGATTCTTCTATCATCTAAGATCCAGATGTGCCTAGTTGTGGTAGGAATAGCCATCTGTAGCCAGGTGGCTACCTGCTCCAGCCCTGACAGAGTTAAAACCAGCCCAGGAAGAGGGTTGGGGGGCTGGGAGAACAGCCCAGGCTGAGTGGGAAGCAGGCTCAACTGGGGCCACGCCCCAATCAGGGCCCATCTGGCCCTATAAAGGCTGGGAGCCAGGAGCTCAGACAGTCTCTCTCTGCTTGTAGAGAGAGAAGGGTCTGGCTGCAAGGGAGCTGAGCAGGGTACTGGGAGTGGAGCTCCAGCCTGGAAAACCCCTAGGCTGTGGGCCTAGCTGAGGGCCTAAGACCAGTACCGGAGCTGCAGAGGGGCAGCCCAGCTATAGAGAGAGGCAGCAGGTCCAGCCCAACCTTGCCTGTGATGGGTGGCACATACTGCAGTCTGCCCCAGGGAGTGGGGCTAGAAGGTGACTGGCAGTAGCAGTACCTGAGGTGAGGTGGGGTTACTGGGGGGGAAGTGACCCTTCAGAGGGGCAGAAACCCAGTTAAGGAGGGACATGGGGGCCAGAGTGAGGTAAGGCAGATCACTGGCCTGCAGAGGGTGCTCCTGGCTGGAAAATGAGCTAATTCCTGAAGATGACCAGCAGGAGGCGCCACAGGGGTGAGTCCAACTCCTTACACCATGCAGAAAGACAGACAAGATGCCAAGTATGTGGTTTACTTAGGCTGCAATGTTCTTAACTCATCTAGGAACTAACAATAAATTACAGTGCAGGTTATCACTCCTTTCTTAATTGCTTCTACCTGTTTGAAGAATGCCATCAGCCCACCCCCACTCCAAACCTGGTCCCATCCCATTACCAGGACCCCCACCACCCTTCCCCATATGACTGTTAAGGGGACTAGAGAAAAAGGGTTCTCTCCTAGCTGTACCACAAAGTAGGAGCCCCAACCTCCATTCCTCAGCTTATTTAGAGGATGCCTTCCCCTAAACTGCCTTCCTACTCCAGTTTATCAGGGAATCATGCCACCTATGGAACAAATAACTGCTCATGACACCTGTGCTAATTCCAGCGAAGGAGGGTTCTGGCTGGAGGAACACGTGTTTATAGATCTCACCTTCCCCAGGTGCACAAAGGCCCAGTGGCCTCCCTGAGCCTTTTCCAGTCAGCCCTTAGCCCAGGTGATATCACCCTGTCCCTCCATCCTCAGGGATGGAGGACCCTTAAGGGGGCCATGACCCCTTTCTTCCCGCTGACCAAAGTCTCCCCCATCATTCAAGAGTGCAGGGAGTGCATTAGAACACCAAGAAAAAGCTGCGATCAAGCATGCATAATAAAAACATTTTACATGTTAATCTGTCATACTAACATCCTCTCAAAGCAGCAAAAGAGCCAACAGGGGTTGTGCAAACCCAGTAGCATTGTGACCAGATGTGCAGGGACACAGCACCACTCAGGTTTGCTCCAGCTGCCTCTCTGTCATGATCCAGGGGCAGCCAGGCCAAGCATGAGTGGCAGTGTGACCCCTTGTGCCAAGCTGAAACACCCTGAGTGGAGAGCTGGGCCCAGCCCCATGGGACAGGAACCATTGCGATGGGCTCACTCTCCAACAACCCCCACAAAGCCTCCCTTCAGTGGTAATTTTTTTTTTGCGGGGGGTGGGGGGAGGAGCACAGTTTCATATTTTGCCCTGGGCACCCAAACACCTATGTGTAGCCCTGAACTTAAAAGAAAGAAGTTAAATTCAAGAACAAAATTAACAAAATTAACAAATACCAAAACAGTTAAACTTGCTTTTATTAAAGTCTCTTAATACTTAAGACACTAAGATTTTATTTTATTTTTTTTATTCTGTTCCATCATAGTCTTTTGGGCAATACAAGTTATAATAACTATTACTAATTTCCTTGTCTTGCAGTGATCATAAGGGGTACCTAATTTATATACTTTGAAAATGAAGTCCGCAAAAGATGCATAGTAAGGGCAGTTATAGTACAAGTGGACTGACTTAGATGAACCATATAAGGGTGAAAGAGTACATTCAGAGCTTGTCTACACTACCAGGTTTTGTTGACAAAACTTATGTCAACACACAAAATTCAACAAAACAAAAATTGCCAAAAGGTGTTCACACTTGCTCCCTCTGTCGACAAATCATGTCCACATTGGGGACACCATCAGCGGCAGGGTGAGCAATGCACTGTGGGTACGTATCCCACAGTGCAGTGTTGTGGGAAGGAAGAGCTGATCACTGCGCATCTTGGGATTCTCTCCAAGTTCTCTCACAGCCCCCTCAGCTGTGGAGAGCAGCATCCTGAGCAGCTCTGGGAGCTCCCGGTGCGGAGGAATGGCAAAGCAGCACAGCACTCAGTCCCCCTCCCCCTGCAGCAGCAGTCTGCCTGCTGCTGTGTTCCTAGTGCAGGGCAGAACAGGAGCTTTCCAATGATTTGCTCTTTGTTTGTTCCCCAAACAGAGCAGCACACAGATACTTCCCGGAACTTTGAAAAGGGAAGGGTGCATGCCAAAACACTGAGCAGACCAATCAGGGCAGGCATAGGTGGGATACTGGCGGAAACCAGTTCTGTCGACAAAACAATCAGTAGTGTCTACACTGGCTCTTTGTCGACAATAAAGGGAGGAGAAGAGACAAAAGTCTAGAGGTGGCCAGCCTGAGAAGGAGCCAGAATTTACCAATGTACGTTGCCAAAGAGCCACAGTAATACATCAGCAGCCCCCCATCAGCTCTCCCCTGCCCCCCGCTCCCAGAGCCTCCTGCCCATCGGCAGCCCTGCCAATCAGTGCCTCCCCACACCTCCTGATCAGCTGTTTCTTGGCGTGCAGATGGCTGGGGGGGAGGGAGAGGGGAGGAATGAGGACATAGCCGGCTCAGGGGAGGGAGCAGGAAGGGGTGGAATGGGGGTTGAACAGTGAGCACCCCCTGGCACAGCCCGGGGTTGAACAGTGAGCACCCCCTGGCACATTGGAAAGTTGCCGCCTGTAGCTCCAGCCCCGGAGTCGGTGCCTATACAAGGAGCCTCATATTAACTTCTGAAGAGCCACATATGGCTCCAGAGCCGCAGGTTGGCCACCCCTGCTAAAGTCTCTCGGAGGGGTGGAAGTTTTTTGTCGCCAAAACTGGGCATTTTTCGCAACAGAAGTCCCATTGCAATGTGTACGCTCTTGCTATTTGTTGCCAAAAGGCAGGTTTTGGTGACAAAACTTGCCAGTGTAGACAAGCCCTTAGTCTCCACAGACCATTAAACATTTGATTTCCCTGCTGGGACTGCCAACAATTGTTCCAATAACCAACTGTGAAGTGGATACCCAGCAATTTCAAAGCAAACTGAAACAACTCATTTCATACAGACCAAAGAGCCAGACATTAACTATTGTCACTATTTGTTTTCCTGGGTTAGATTGCAAGTGGTAACAGAGCCACAGATCCTATTTTTAATCAAATGACTTTGCCAATATCACACAGTTAACTATGTCTTCTAAATCTAACTTCAAAGCAGCAAACTTTTTAAATACCATAAATTGGTCAAATCCTTTTTTATATTATTCTCAAACTAAACTAAAATAATATAGATTGCTAAATGAACATATTCTGCAAACAGTATGCATATTTACAATATTTTTCTTGTTTTGAAGATCATTGTATCTTTTTTAATTGCTATCTAAAAGAACAAATCTTTACACAAGAATAATATAAGAATGCAATCAGATGTACATACTGAAACCCTACACAACAAATCATTTAATATTCATCAAATTAAAATATATCCACAACACACACACCAAGTTACTCATATCACTGCATTATAAATAACTTGATCAGCAGAAGTGACTGAATGCACATTACTGCAAGAACAAATTTAACAAAAATATCTTGAAACCATATGTAAATCTGAGGTCACAGATTATACACCAATATTTAAACTTGACACAAGTTCTCTGAATATTAAAAAAAGAGACAAAAACAGGAAGTTGGCACAGGAAGACCTGCTAGTCTTCTCTCCCAGATATATGCCTCAGGTCATGTTAAGGTATTAAAAAAATATTCACTAAAAATTAAGTAAACTTGAAGTTGTGTTCCAATAGCTGTAATAAGGGAAGTAATTGGAGTTCAAATTGTGCTCTTGGGTAACCAACTGTACTGGTATATTTGCTACTAATAAAAATGGATGAAGTTACAACTTCAACTACACTATTGCTGATTCAAAAATACAGCAACACTTTCCACTTACCGTTGAAGGTATTCAGCAAATGGATATTTTTGCATGCTACTAAATGTGCATCATGATAAAAAAATAAATATCCCAAACAATGCATTTAGAAGACTAAGATTTTGAAAATCATTCTATTAAGAACTCTACTTATTTATATTATTCAGCATGCAAAAGTATGTGTGTGTCCAATACTCAATTCTCTGTGTGTGTGTGTATATTTGTGTGCATGTGTATTACAGGTAGCAACACCTACAGGTTACCCAACATTTATCACTATAAGACCCTGTTTTCAATGATTTGTAACTTTGCCAAACTTTAACCATAAGGACTAACGTTTCTATGCCAAGTGTCTGCCTCTCGCTGAATTTCTGGGGAAATTTCAGCAAAAACAGGTCAGCCCTTGTTCAGGCAAAGGTTAGGAACAATTACATTGTTTTGACCACATTAAATTCTTACAGACATTTTGTAAAGAAGCTCTAGGGCTTCCATGTTTTGGAATAAGGTCTTGAAATGTGGATGGGTCTGCCGGTCTGTCCAGTGTATATCTGTTTTATTTTATTTCTTCTTTTCAAGTGATTTTGCAGAGAGGAAATATAAGTGAACTCTTACCAGGAAGGAGTAGGTACCCCTTTAAGAGAAGTCCTTGCCTGATAGAAATCTTTTTTTCCTGAGTAAAAAAGCAGACATTAGCAGAAGTTGCTGATAAAGGATGAACTAAGCATATCTAAGGCCTACTTGAGAGTGGGGGAGGGGGGAAAAGAGGAAGAGGAAGAGAGTTCTAACATATGGTTTGTGCATTATTTTTCCCCATTCTTACCCTGTTGATTTG